>NW_022157866.1:0-186075 GCF_003316985.1 Fusarium coffeatum | reverse complement strand
TTTTTTTTTTTTTTTTAATCCTGATGCATTGAGTTTCTGAGACAAAGATTGCGTTGCATGAGGCGCAGCAGTACACCCATCACCAGCCGAAGTGACGCCCGTCGCCTTCTAGAAGGTAAATAGCCTTGACAGTTGGCGCACAACTTATTTTGCTAGGAGGGGTTTGCAGGGTCGCAACCCATGGCGGGCTGGTGCTTAGTATGGTTATCCGAAATATGGCGGACATTGTCTCGCCATAATCCAAATCAATTTCGACGATGAACCCGCAGTTTCTCTGATGGCAACTTCATTTCCGTCTTGGTTTTTTTTTAAAGCCCAGACCACATCGAGTTTGTAGTCGGTCCAGCTGGACAAGGTTACCGCCGACGCTGATCGTCGGACTGTGATTCGCTACCGGAACGCTGGAGAGGCCAGCACGGGAAAGGCGAGACATTGGACTTCTGGACTTGTAGGGTATGGGCCCAGACTCGACTCGGCGGCATGTCGCAGTTACGTTGACCTGAACCACGCGTATTTGTGGCAGATTGGATCTGGGAAGCTAGACATGCTATGATCCAATATTAGCAGATATTCTGATATAGCCCTGAAAGATTGAGTTTAGCCAAATCAAGGAAGGGAGCCAACCACAGATTTGACAAAAGTGCATGGCGAAATCATTGTTGCGCGCTCATTGCAAGCCAAAGAGGTCGTGATAACAGATACGTAGAGATGCATAGAGCCGCATCAAATGTATCGTTGTTATATGCATCATGCAATATAATGTCATGCCGAGTAATATTTCGCTGTTCTTTCAAGATCTGAGTGGCCTCGAACTGCAAGTACGATGTGGATGCGCATGTCAAGTTTGGCGCCCCTTGCAAGCCCAACGCCCAACATGGGCAGGCGCCCCCTCTCTTTCCCTTCTTGTATCCAATCACGTGCCTTGGAAAGTCCAGTTTCAGCTGCGTATGTTCTTTCCAGTGTCACAATCCAGACGATCATCAACAATATCGGCTGAATGTTAATAATCATTATTCAAAAAGTCAACTTTTTACTCCGGAAGAAGTGTTTCCAGCATCAATGACATACCATTCCATGCCGCTGCATCCCGTCCCGTGTCGCATCCTGCGGCAGGCAACAATATTCGTATGGGCATCCATCTACTGCTTACCTGTGCATCCACCGACACGCCCGCGATACAGATACAGTCTTTCTTTCGATAGCAAGCATCATCAAGTGAACCAGGATCATATCAATAGAACGCCAAGGCGAACCCCTCCAACTGAGAAAGCCACCCGCCAAATGACGCAGATTTTGAGAGTTCTCAAGCGCTTTCCCAACCCTGATGGAGGATCGGGAATCTGAGTCGCATACTGTACACTCTCTCGAACTACAAAAGTTCATGGCAAGGAGAGTGGCTATTGTGGCTCTCCCACGTACAGTATACAGTTCGAATTTTCACACAGAACGGAAGTTGAATGACATTCTGCCCCGCCTTTGACCTTCTTGTGGTGCATTCGCAAGGCTCTGGCTGGTCACAATTCTAGATACGCAAGGCAGGCTTGTGTCTCCCTTAAAAACAATTTTGGCTTGTAAGCGCCCAATACTGACTTACTCAGTAGGGCATTATGGAATAAGCCAGGAGGCTCCATAATCCTCCTCAAGACCGTTACAATTTGACGGACGTTATAGTGCTTGTCGTAAGGTTGCACTCGAGCGACTTATGCAGGGACGTAGTCGACGCCATTACACGTTGTTTTCGGAAATGCAGCACACCGCTCTGCCCGGCAATACAGATCCGCAGGCCTATTTCAAAAACTTTATCTCAGTGTCAGCGACTTTGTCGATCACTGCGGCGGTGCAGCTTAGACAAGACAGATCTTTGTTGCCTTAGATCTTCAGAAAAACGGTTCGATACATGCAGAAGCATTCATTCTCTGCAGAGGCGTGAGGCTTGCTCAATACCCATGTCACTAACGTAGCCTTGTCTAACCCAAAGGGCTGCACGCTCGACGTCGTGCCATCGTGTTTGGCCAATGACGACAGAGGTTAACCCTTGTCTGGAACAAGCTTGAGACAAGGGTCCGTCTATGGCCCATGGCGTCGCAGCGAGTAGGGCTCACCTCAGCTGAAATGTTCCCTCTAGTCCATTTTCTGGCGTCACCTTTTCGCCAAACTGACCAGAATTAGGCTTGGTCAAATGGAAATAATCTGCAGGGCCCTGGCCCTGGAGGCTCGAGACAGATTGCAGTTCGATCGTGGGGCATCATGGTCCAGGGACGCCCGACTTGAACAAGCGACTTTTGTGCCTCTGACGCCTTCGTTGAAAATCGAGGGCTGAAAACAGGGATGCCAATCTGATCCAGACTCCAACAAACGGCTCTTGTAGCACGCCGAGGGGTACGGTGCGACCTTCAAATTATTCGCTCTATCTCTATTCGATGACTCCATAGCAACTGCAACGTGAGCTTTGGCGACTCGAGCACACGATTCATCGAGTTCCCTTGTACAACTTTCTTGAGACGATCCAGCCCAGCTCAGCTGGCAGTGTCACTGCAATCTCATGCCTTTCTCTAGGATCTCACTCCCTGTTACTGAATCATGCTCTGAAACACGATCAGTTCTCAATTCAATGTCATTGCATCGAGTAATCAACAAACACCCTCTCATAATGGTTGCTCTCGGCGAGAATTCATCAGTGATGGCTGCTCAAAGAGCCCAGGCTACCCTGACCGAAGCTATACCTCTTCTTCGACCTTGTCAAATCTTAGCATCACTCTAGAACCCAAGACTCCACTTGCAATAGCCACCCCTACAAGTCAAACGTCGTCAAATCTCGTACCCACGTCCCGGGGCCGAAGCCACAGCTAGACTCGATTAGTAGTCCTTTTGGAAGAGGCTGTCTGAAGGATTCTTTCCGCTCCTTTGCAGAGGGAATCCATGCCCACTTTCTTATTATCCCTAGCCCAGACTCTTCAGAGTAGGGTGTCGCTGAAGGGTGTCGCACTATCCTCCAGTACTTGGGCCGATTGTCATCAAGTGATGTGCTTAGTTTGGCTTGATGCTTTGATCATCTTGGGCCGCTTCCATCCCATCAGTTCATGAGCAACTGTCATATAAGACTCTGTGTCCCCGACCAAATAACTTATTCAGATAGAAGTATTGCATTCGGTTCGAGTTCTGTTCATTTCGTTTATCTTATAATCGTCACCAATAACAAGCCTCAACTTGCACTTTATCTGCTCTGCCACGAATTCGAATATCCTATTGGCGATCTAAGATAGCTCGCTCTGCCTGCCTTTTTCGTATTACCAGAAGATCACAAGACTCTTCTGATGTAAGTCGGCTCTACAGGCTCCAGTGAACATTTCGCACGAGACTTGTGGTGGACAACCCTTCGCGATCTGCATATCGACAAGATCATCTATCAGCCAGCTATCTGATACAAGCCACCACCAAGACGTCTTGAGGCGCGCAAAGCTTACTTACGAGTCGCTTGTCATCAAACGAAACTCGTTTCGTCTTCCTGAGCAAGCGCCCTTAACCGCGGTGCTTGGAAGAACTGTCTTGAGTCAATCGAATCCGAGGCCACCAAACAACCCTGTCTGTTAGCCCAGCCCGGTCTTCTTGTCGACACTGTTTGACTCCGCCCTACCAAACCAGACGAGGATTGTCAACGCAACTGGCAAGCATCCCCCCAGAAAGTCACCGTCTGACCGCAGAAGTAGAGTGACCTTGGAGGGTCCCCGCCAAGTCGCCGACGGCGCCAAAATTAAGTTTCCGCGAATATATCAATCAATCACTAACTTAAACGGCGCACCATGCCCGTTCCTAATCAAGGTGTAACACAACTTACACCTGACACCACCTCGACGACATCTCCTACCAGCAACTACTTCAAGCCGTTGGCTCCCTCTTTCCAGACTCTCCAAGCTGGCCTCGCAATCTTTGCTGTTGTTGTAATTGCTCGGTTTTGCGTTCTAAAGCTGTACCTATGGTTGCGACATATGCGCGGCTTGGACCAACACACCCACCCTGCTAGATCTACTATCTCATCTTTCTCTCAGCCTCGACTTTTGCAGTCGCGACCTATCTGGACAATGAATGAGAAGGACATCACGCCGCCTACTCGCCAGGAGGAAATAGATGTGGAAAGTGGCTTACAGGTCAGCACAGTGGAGAAGAAATTGGCCATCAACCCCAACTGGCAAAGTATGGACAATGCCATGTCCAAACACATCATATCGCGACCACCTCCGGCGCCACCTCTGACACCTCCCGAGCTGAGCACTGCTGTCTTTACTTTTGAGGACCGTCCCCGACCAGGAGATGATAGTTTCATCCGTCAACCAAACCCTGATTACATGTCTTCAACAGCCAACGAAGTCCTTCCTCCCAGTTCAGGAGCCGCCTCAGTCACTCGCCGGCGTTCATACAACAAGACCCTTCCCATTGGAGTTCCCATTCCTCGGTCTTCGCAAGGCATATCAGATGCTGCTGATCTCACTTTCTCGCCCAGCTCCTACCCACCTACAAGCCCGTTGCTACCACCAGCCCCACCCAATGCAGGAACAGCGGAGATCGGCGTCCAGGGAGAGATTATTGGTGTTCTGGATTCCGAAGGGGCCGGCTGGACAAGACATACGCGTGTCTACGGCGGCGGAGTCTGCCTTGCCTGTGCGGCCTCCGGCGGGAACCACGGCGGCGGTTTCTATGGGGCGACAGTTCGACCGGAAGAAATGCGATGACGGGTGCAAGTTTCGGAACGACCATGGTGTGCTACTGTCAGTTAACTCACCTGACTGCATTTGATTGGCATCTATGGTCGGGCATAGGGATCCATGTGTAACGACCGTTTACGACTTCATGTTAGAGGTGGACGTGGTGCAACAACCGCGCTTCTGGGCAAAATTTTCTCGTCTTACTTTAACGGCATGTGGGCCGGCCTTCAGGTTTTGGAGGCAGTGCATTATCTCATTGTGTTTGTTTTTCTGGGTTGGCTTTTTGTCTTTTGCAGTACACTTTGCTCCTCAAGGAGTTGTCTACTTTTGTTCACTTGGGCTAAGGGTTAACGTCTGTGTTCCCTCAATTGTTCTTGATATCTAGATTTTGGCCTATGATGATATTATGACCAACTTTCTCACTATATCTGTATCTACCCTGCTACGTTTCACAATTCAGTATAATTCTCTCTCATCAAGTATAATACATTGACAACAAGTCTCAGCCCCACATTGATTCGCTGTCTTACATACATAGTAATATCTGCTTCTCAACCGCCAACAAGCACCACACGACTTCCTTCCAGTCGGACTATATTGGTCACGTCACTGACACATTTCGATTACATGTAATCTTTAATCCACCTCAGGGTTATCACGAGTTTCTAGTCATGAAGCTCTCATCACTCAGCTCTCGTCAGCCTTACAGAGGAGCCAGGCAAAGCCCATACCTTGCAAGTGCTTATCGTAGGACTAAGCCTCGGACATGATACAAGAAAGATGCCCAAACTCCGACGCACTCTCCACATTCAGAAGGAATCCTGGAGATCCCTTTCAAAGCCTGAAATGTGTAAAATGAAGTTTACACAGCAATGCAGAGGGTGGGTCGAACCAGAGCTTCGCGCGTCATCAAACCTATGCAGGTCTGGAGACCTACATGTCGACCAACGACTTATACATCTTTTACCGAATCCAGACGTTTACCCGTACACACATGCTTACCAGCCTCCATGATCGGCGATGTGACCCGAGTTCTCTTGGCCCTATGATACTCCGCATCCCCAAGGGCCAAGGACAGGGCAGGTCAACTTGGCCTTTCTTGAGTAGGACAGTGGGAACGGAATTTAAAGATCTTACGTGAGAATTTGTGCGGTGAGCGGGTGATCACGGAGAGGGGAAAGAAAGAGCATGTGCTCATGATGAGAAAGAGTGTAGGGCTGATAGTGGATGTTGAAACGGCGTGAGTTGTCATGCGTGACTAGGTAGGAACAGGAAATAAGGATCGGACGAAAACACTTGAGATCCTAGCCCGTGAAGAGATAACAAGGCCTGTTACAAGGCCATGCAGTTCTGAAGGAGAAAGCATAACGGGCCGCATTATACTCGACCCCAAAGGGACTTTGGTTCAATATATGCATGACGTGTTTCATGCGTTCCAAGCATTCCTGGAATCCAGTGTGTAAAACAATATCATGGCTTTCTGCAGTTGAAGATGGCTTCAGGAAGGTTTTTCGAAAGATGATGCCTCTTTGAGACACATCCAACTCATAGTCTGCCCGATTCAACAGATTTAATGGGACGATTACCATTGGTTTCTCTCGGTCTTGGCCAATACCATCTGAAGAATCTGTATAGATATCTACAAGGATGCATGTCACTTGCAGTCTGCATGCCACATACCTGCTTTACTCTTATTTCCTTGATTACAAATAGGTCTTTATTGGTTTAGTGTCTTCTGGAAGTATGTGTGGTGTGTTGTAGTGCGTTGAGACCATTGATTTTTGGGTTCGGTGTTGCATTGCTAGGGCTGGGGAGGTTGAGATGTGACTTCATCAGGTTTATGTCAAACCACGTGGGGATGAACAGGTACAAAGAACTGATGGACAGGTACATCGGTCGGATTTTAGGATAGAGTACATCCTCTCTGGTCTCGTAAGCTGCCAGGCCTGTGGCTCTTAACCGCCTGCAGGGCATATCAGAACATCCCAAGGGATGTGACTCGATGTATCAGCTATGTTGGAGGACATGACAAAGTTACAACACTATGAAGCTGTAATAGGGAGCTGATCGCTTTGGCAGAAGAGGGAGTAACTGGCAAGACCATCAGTCAGTGCTTCGTATGAGTCTCACGAGACTCATGACTCCATGTTGAAGCTTTCTCATAGCAAGCTATCTAGTTCACCGAGTGAAATGATGCTAACGGAACCGAATGCTCTCGCTGTCTTGTAAAGTGAATATTTAGCTCTCAGCAATGTATATTCTGGTGATAGCTACACAATCGCCGCGCTTGTATACTTCCATGTCATTCAAGAATCGTATCGTGAGATATCGAAAACATAGAGTCCCAGATCGCTGACCGACATGGTTGCTGGTGCCTCCTTGACCTGGTGCTAGCTATACAAGAAGACTTTTGTTATCAGGCTTTTGTTCATCGGTGAGTTTATGTCCAATTCTTCAATCATTGCTGTACTAAATAGTACTGTTTAGAACTCCAGAACTCTCTGGTACGGTCTCTGTCCGTCTGATTCTGGATTCGATGGTATAACTGAGGAGGTCACGTACTCACTATAGCTCCTCGACGATGGAAACACAATCAATGCTAGTGATGGATTATAAAGACAAGAGCCAGCATTTATACACCTTCGGTGACTAAGTGATCTTTCTGGGATGCTTCAGACCATCTTGCTTCGCTATATGGTGTCCTTTGTGTCCATCATCACCCCTGCAACTCAACAAACTGGCCATGCTGAATAACATCTGAAGTGAACAACTTGAATGTACCGATAATATAAACCGAGAGCTTCTTCTGAAAGAGTTGGGTGCATCCCTATCTTCCTCTCCTATGTCGGAATACTTGGCCATCATACTCCCGTGGGTAACAGAAGAAATGTCCCCCAAGGTTTAGGCTGTTAGAATAAAGTAGCCTGAGTGCTAATCCAAGCTATCGTAAGATGAAAAAACATTTTCGTCCCTTATGCTCACCGCGGCCAATTCTTCTGACACCCTGCGGATACCCTGTTTGTGCTAAGGGCATTCCTACCAAGTCTGAGGTCTCTGCGAAGGAAGTCTGCGATGAGAAGGTATTCTACGCACAGGGTAGCATCAGCCGCTATCCTCAAGATCGTTTTACTGAGAGGATGCTACGCTAATGTCGTGAGGTTTAGACTTGGTGATGTGTCCTTCGAGATCCTCCTAGTACAGACAAACTTTGTTGGGTGATACATGCCTGGCTTCTGTTGCTAAGCCGATAGTCAAGTTTTCAATGAGAAATCAGGTCTAGCTAGGCTTCAAAAGTTCTTTCCCTGGACCCGATACTTGCGTTCTGGACTATCGTCGATGGGCCTGAGGTTGGCTTCCATCAACAACTCAACCGGATATAGCTGGACTCAAAGTGCTCGAGCTAACATGTCCAGTCAAAAGAACCTTCCGAGAACGTCTCAGATGATAGTTGGAAGCTAAGAAAGTCTCGATCCATTGCCATCATACTAGGCTCGAGTGACGTCGGACGTTTCGTCACAATGATAGTCACGGCCATGACTCGTTTCATTCCAGCAAAACCGACAGTCTGGTCAAAGATTTGTCAAACCGTCCGGCGCAAACTTTAAACAGTCGCGGATGCAATGCCGTTATATGGAGCTTCTACTAGCGGTGTATATCATTGCCAGTGTTGTTCCTGTTTGGTTTCATGTCTATCTTCCACAAGGTTTGCCGCAACTGTGACCTCGGGGAGGCAACCGAATCACAACCTCACGCTTTGATCCCGCCTCACAATATTTCTTCTCAAATACCACGGACAAATTACGGTCAGAAACAGACGAGATAGACAATTATGGTCCCATCAAGAGTTTCAGGTTTCGCCTATTCACAGCAACCGAGACTGAGCCTCCTTCTTGGAGCCCTTCCGGTGTCCGCTGAGTCATCGAATCAGTTGGCTTCCGTAGCTCAGTTGGTTAGAGCGTCGTACTAATACTTCAATCCGAGTATCCGGTGATGCGAAGGTCTCAGGTTCAAGCCCTGGCGGGAGCAATCCCAGTGCCTTCTGGTTCGTATTTTTGCTCTTGTCAGTAAATATTGAGTTGAGAATGTTGATGAGTAACTTTTTGGCAGACGGTTGAAACAGACGCGGGGTTGTGTTGTGGATGGACTCATAGCACAGCGTTGACAACTCTGCAAGCCATATTTCGCCACAGTGGGAAAAATACATAGAACCCCCGAATTGAATGACTCATATACTATTTACACGAATACTCACAGTTCAGACAGGGCCTTGATGGCAAAAGCTTGTGTGTGATGTTCTCAAGCTGATCACCTGTGTGGATACAGGGTAACTTCCATGAAACCAACTCAGGCGCATAACACAGCAACAACACAAACATCCACTACAATATGACAGAGTCGAAATACACAGGTAGTTCAATCAGACGATCGGCTAGTTCAACGATCAGCATCACTTGTTTATCGACAAGCTTGTCGCCATCTCACTTACCACTCGGGCGTAACCGCGTTGGCGGCTGCAAGTCTAAGACAAGCGAATCACAAGACCAACTCTAGACAATTCGGTTGCACGCAGCTCGCATAGCGCTAATAAAAAGTAGCAAACAGAACTCTTTTCATAAGCGCCATGCAATCATGATGATGGTTGCGAATATGCAAGCGACCGCACAGTGGTATTGTCACCTTTATGCGGCGCGTAAGAGGCGGCTGATATGTCATGATATTGGTTGCGTTAGACGCGGGAAAGTCTTCACCGCAAGAGGTCCGAGAGCCAAGCTTGTAGCTACAGTTTCAGGGTATGCACCACTAAGGAGTAGACAATCAAGATCTACATACAAGAGGTATACTGTGTGTGCTTGATTATTGAACTTATGTGCCACCAAGAGACATTCAAGGACCAACACTCCATTCTCATTCCATTGACGAGAGCTTCCTTATGCTTCCCGTGCACATACACACATACTCACACTCTCGCCAAGTAAAACGAGGGGGACCTAAGACATGTCTCTGATATTAAAACACAGCTAGTGTCACGCTCCGGAGCGGGTAACTTATAATAAGACCCAAGCTTAGTGCACTCTTCGGGTCTTGCTCCTGTTCTAAGATGAGATGAACACGATGGGTTATGGTTATTAATTAGGGTAAGAAAATAGAGAGTTTAATTTTTCTTTGTGTGTGGTCGCATGCATGTACCTGCGTTTAATGTACGGTTGCAGGACAGGACAGGATGACCCTCGCTTGTCTCGATGTCGGGTGTACTTGATTTGGTGGCTACGGTAGCTCTACTACTACCTACCTACAGTAGTGTTTCGTTTCTTAGACTGCGATAATTACAAGGGTCCAGAGATCAAAGCTCATCTCATTCCAATCCAAAAAGCAACGCCACGTCTTTTCTTCATTCTAGACAAGCTGCAGTAGCCAGGAGAAAATAATGGAGAACAAAGAAATAATCATAAGCCACCGAATTAAAAGAACACGTAACTACACTCAACTGTTGAATATTGGTCTATTCTAGGCAGTTAGATAAATAAAGACCGACCGAGGAAGCGCGTCACTTTCTTTTCGGCACGTGTCGCGTTACGTTAGCCAGACAAGGCAAGGGTCTTCATGCTCCCAGTCTTGATAATCGGGCAGGGCAAGGAAAAAAACCGAATAGGGAAAAAAACGGACAAGGAGGCCCGCGGCGATGAAACATTCAACGTGGGGAAAATACGAATCGAGCAGTCCCGACAAGGATTTAATGAAAGAAAGAGCATGAAAGAGCCTGGGCTTGCCGATGGCCGAGACGGAAGTTCAAGTTCAAACAAGGAGAAAATATTATGCTACAAGCCTGTAACTCCCACTATCAGCAAAGATGGGATGGAACTACAAAGCCCCTCCAATCCTAGGTCCCTGTATACTCGCCAAACCAACTATTGCCAATAACCGTCTTGTGCAGCTGAAAAAGAACCACATCCATTAACGGCAAAGCTAGCGGTGACCCCGATTTATTATTATATACTATGTACTCCGTATGGACTGGGCAAAATATTGAGGACAAGGTCAAAGAACAGCGTAACAGATTGATTGAGAGTTGAGTCTTCGGCCATGACGACAAGAAGCAAGCAAGACATGCTTTGCATGGACATAGCCCACAGCGGGCGATCCGTGACAGGGTTCGAATTTGACATTGAACTGACAGGCCAAGTAAGCAGGGCCGCATTAACGCAACTATCGTCGTTTAAACTGGGATCAGTTAATTGCGACTGACATTCAATCCTTGGCTCTGCTGACAATTGATAATCTTGGGTTCATTCCTCTAATCACTTGCAAAATATCCCATTAAAATACAGAATGCGATGCTGGTGGCTGTTGTCATCTCCGATGTCTCGCTAGAATCGCTACCATTACAGTTGTTTCGTTTATGGAGTCAAGCTTAGACCTTGCCTTACATCGAATCCTACAGATCAACGTGTCAAGCTCTCTTTGATCAACAACAACTCGATATAGCAACATAACAACACATTGAAGAAAAATAGTGAACCAACAACAAAGAAAAAAAAAAGAGGCACAGTACAGCACATCACATCACAAAGAAACTCACTCACGAAGAAAAAAGAACGCCGATCAGGCCGTTACAAAAAGCGGCAAGGATCCATGTTCCCATCACATCCGACGCTTCAATCCCCTGAATGGCCTCGTATGATTGGCGGCATCAGACGCCAAAACACCGCCTCGAGACTGTGCCCCCCTGGTTTCTACCCCTTGGAGGGCTGCCTCATGTCGGTCGCGGCGCCCGCAAGCGTCGCTGATTGGAGATGATGAGCCCATCGAAGGACCCCTTGTCACCTGCATTTGCATGTAAGCTCCAGGGGGCGTCTTTTTTTCTTCCTTAGCTTGGGGGTAAAAGAAATCAAGAGACCCCGAGCTGAGGGCGTAGGAAACAGATAATCGGAGAGACGGTTCGACAGCCCGTAAAGCTGTTCAAGCTATTTCGTCTTCTGTCCTAATAGAGTCGAACTTTCTGTCACCCACAAAATAGATCAGTGAGTTGGTGAGTTGGCCATTCTGCTACCCACTGAAAGGAGGTCCTTCTCTGGTCCTCACTGGACTGTCACGCGCTATCTGGCCAGAGACTACTGCGCGACCCAAGTTAGTATCTTCAGGTGATATTTCGAGACACTATTGGCCACTGGCGCATACAGAGGAGATTTCGCCTCCAACTGCCTTCTCTTCAGCGAATGCTTCGTCAACCTAACCTCGTATTTTATTCAAATGAACTCGTCTCCTTTTTTCTTTGTGCTGTGTGTGCGCGTACTTGATCTCTTTTTCTTTTTTGCTTATCGTATCGCAACCGTACTCTAACATGTATTTCCTTGCTCGTATCTTGTAAGCGAATGTTTTAACGGGGTCAAGTTCGTCATCAATTAATTCTCTGGTGAGTCAGTGCCCGTAAAACACATGGATTGACAGCAGCCGAAGGTCCATCAAAGAAATCCATGTTCCCCAGGCATAAATGAGGTGATCAAAGTTAGCTCGATCTCGTACTGTGTTCAGGCACTGTCGGTACCGGTACAGCCCAAAAACCAAAAACCCCCCTTGCCCGTTTTAGTGAGAACCCGGCTTCTTAACAGCGCGTTGACCACACGAGTGGACGTGCCCATACCAGATACTCTGGCAGCCCTGTCGGTTTCCTCATTCCATCCGTCCAGCTGGATTCTTACTTTACCAGGCGTTTCCTGGCTATATTGCTTTCGCAGTTATAGGAGGGGGAATGGGAATGAGGCACCTCACCGGTATTGGACTGGATCTAGAATAAGGCTCCAAAAGGCTGGCACGCATTTTCACTGGCCAAGGTAGCCCCTAATCTGCTGTGATGCACTGTCTGTTGTCTGCCCATTCAGAAGCTCTGAATCGCCGTCTTTGAAACGAACGTTAAGGCGGTGGGATGTGGGAGGTACCGGACAGGCCTGGCTACAGTAAGCGCAGCCGAACAGTTACTGTATGATAGCAGGCATAGACGAGTCACTCTACAGTACGGGACCGGTAGAGAGCAATCGCATCCATCGCCTCCGTTCCTTCCTACCTCGAGAGGTGCGGTGCCTGCTAATGCTAGCCTTAGCCTCCACTGGGTAGTCACTGCGCTACCTGCCCTGCCCTGTCTGATTTTCCCCAGCACACCCGCCCGCCAAGCCGTTCCCACATTTCCTTTCCAGTTCCCACTCCTAGTCCTGCTCCTGCTCGCTCGTGCTCTCCATTTGACACTCGCTCGCGCCTTCCACCTTCATCCCTCCACTCCTACCTTCCGTCCTCTCTTCTAGACTTAAACTCCACCACTTCCTTTTTTTCTTCCTCCTTCCTCCCCTTCGCCCACTATTTGCGCCCCTTCCTTCTTTCATCTCTCTTCCTCTCTTCCGCTTCCTCTTTCCATCCTCTCCTCCTTCTCTTTCCTGCGTCGCCTTCGGTTGCACCGCCTCGCCTCGCATCTCGCACCTGCAAAAGCTATTCCTCGAGAATCTCCTTCCCCGCCCGCGTCTGCGAAACCAGCCAGAAAAGTCAAGTCACTTTTTTTTCTCCATCAATACGCATTCGCTCTCGCCCGCCCAACCCGCTTGCCCGCTTTCGCACCACAAAAAAAGCCCACGCACGACAATCGGAAATTTGATGAAGGAACAATCATCAATCAAATCTTTGAGGTTTCTGGAAGGCGCATCTACCGGTGATACCTGAAAACCAATTTTAATCCTCTGTATTATTCTTTCGTCGATTCTTGCCTTATCGCCTATTCCGCCTTCGGTCTGCGGATATACCACCACCAAACAAACAGCTTAATCAATCTCGACATTCCGTCATCATCAAACCCAAGACTGCGAAACAGATTTTCCACTCACAGAATAATCGAAAAAAGAATCAAATTTCAACAAAAAAATTCAAGAGGAGGCTACGATAGAAGGTAATACCTGGACCATTCACATCTGGCTAGGCACCGTTTGGAGGACGCTGTCTCACTAAAATTGTCTCGGAGAGACAAGCCAGCTGGTGCTCGCGCATACAATTCGTGTTGATCACTCGAGCGTGAATCAACATCAAACCATTCACGAGGTTAAGGTTCTGTCATCTGACCACGGTTCAAAGTCTTCAAGCTTTTTGAAGCTTGCTTCCTTTGACCTTTCTCAAACGAATTTTCGTCGATCGCACTCTGCATCGCCCTTCATTCATCATTAACTGTTTGTTCCACCGACTACACTCTAATCTTTGACAACTTGTCATCTGTCTCTCTCTCGACTTTTCATTTGGTTCTCGGCATTCGCAGCTTCTTGGATTTGCGTGTTTTGGCTCTCCCGACGCAACATCTTCATCGGCATACGTTCTGTATCGACAACCAACTGGAATCCAACGTTTTGTCGATTTTATCGGTATACCCACATCGCATAATTTGTTCGGCTTGATTTCAGCAAACCATACTTTCTAATCCAACCGACTACTTCCTTGTACGCAAGAACTAGTCGCATCACGTTCTCTGTCTCTTTCATTATTTTCAAATCTTAGATTTACGATTCCCGCTTTGAGCAACAGACACAGGCGGTCTCGCTCAAAATGTCTTCCAACTTCGCTCCCAACGGCCTCGCCATGCCCACCGGCGGCCTAGCTGCCCGACGTGGTAGTCAAAACCCCAAGCCTCTCGCGGTTGATGTCATCAGCCAACCTAAGGATAAGGATTCTGGTGTTCCCACCCCGCGCACCAGCCGCTCTCATCTTCTTGCTGGCCTTAGAACGGCCCCCAAGTCCGCTACTGCTGCCTCGTTCGGCCCTCAGTCTCCCACGACCGGTCCTCAGCAGCAGTACGCCCGGAACTCCATGGCTGGAAATGCCTATGGCATGGGCCAGGACAAGGCTTACAATGCCCCTAAGACGGCTTACCCCCAGTACGGTACCCAAAACAACTACAACTCGGCGGTAAACCAGCAGTACACTGTTGATCAGATCTTGGCTCCTCCTGAGCTTTCCATGGAAGAGCAGGACCCCGGCTTGTACAACCAGCTCGTGGCTACCAACCTGTATCTGGCCCAGCAGCAGCAACACCTTCAACAGCAACTCATGACCGTCCAGGCTGCTGCTCAGCGTTTCCAGCAACTCAACCTCAACAACCCTCAGCTTGCGCAACAGCAGCACGCTCTGTTCGAGCAGCAGCAGCAACTACAAAACATGCAGCAGCAGATTCAGCTCCAGGCCCTTCTCCAGCAGCAGCAACAACAACAGGCTCAGCAGCAGCAACAGGCCCAGCGACAATCGCAGCTCTGCTACAACCCCATGACCCAGGAGTACTTCTACAGCCAGCCCCAGCAGGTTCAGGCCTCATCGCTCTACAACGAGCAGCCCTCTACCCCCGGATTTGGTGGATTCCAGCAGCAACATAACCAGGGCACACCCTCGGTGCAGGTTTCGCCTCCTGCCGAGTCACAGCCCTTCTCGTTCCGCAGCAACACACCTCCCAAGCGCTATGAGTCTCCCACCGAGGTCGCCCCACTGCCTCCACCTTCGGCCAACGCTTTCCGCCGTGGACACAAGAAGGCCAACTCTCTCGCCCCCGTTAACAGCGTTATTGCTGCTGCTCTTTCATCGGATGCTCCCAAGTCTGCTGGCCCCAAGACCTCTACTTTCCCTGGTACCCCCTTGACTGGTGGATATGGACCTGGCCAAGCCCGTGCTGGAGAGCACCCCATTCGCCAACCTCGTGGCCCTCCTTCTCTGGATGAGCTCAAGGCAAAGCCTACTGCCAAGTATGAGGGAAGCAAGAACTTCTCTGCTCGCACTCGTCGCTCTGCTGTTTCCAACCTTGTCCGTGCTGGTCTTGAGCGCCGCAAGGGCACTGGTAGCTCCTGCGGCAGCATGAGCCCCGTTTCCGAGACTGCCGAGGAATCATCGACTCCTATTACCGATAACGAGTCTGACTCCGGTCGCAGCGGATCCGGAAGCCTCGCAGGCGATATGGAATGCCCCAGCTCGCGCACATCTGCCAGTGGAAGCTGGGGTGCTATCGGTTCCGACCGTCCCAGCTCCCGCCAGAAGACACGCAAGAGCGTTGACAGCATCGAGAGTGTCGAGAGCGAGAGCAACTCTTTTGCCGATGTGTTCAAGAACGGCGCTCTGCGAGCTGCCAAGGCACAGGATTCGGCTGACAGCCAGCGTAAGGCACACCGACGAGTGTTCACCAAGAGCTCCACCTCCTCTTAAAGGTGACGCTTCGGCTTCAATCCTTATCTCTGTCACGATTAACGCGCTTGGACTTTTCATTCTGTACACATGACTGCTCGGACTGGCGGGACTGCATTTTGATGGTTGTCGTTTAGTCTTTTTCTGATTACTTTCGGAGTCTTGTTATCATATGGGGGGTGGATGACCACGTTTTCCTTTTTATTTGCGAACTTTACTATTACAGAAGTTTATAATTCGCTTCACAGTCTCTCCTTCAGACTTTTCTACTTCGTCATGACATTGGGGGGAATCGCCCGGGGATAATCTTGTCTCAACCTAGATGGACGAATGGGTTTACTTGGGGGGTTTGATGAGGAAATCTTTATACCAATGAGGATGAGAAGCATCACCGGGGAACAAATCTGGACTGAAAACCTCTGTGAGGCAGTGAGCCAGCCCCTGATGTGGTTTTACGGCCGGCGTTCCTGCGGGAATAGTGTTTCGGCAAATTTGACATTTGCTTTCATTGCATTCGTTACGGTTATTCTTCTTGTCTGTTCTCCAATGCCAGTCATTGTCCGAGGTGTTATGGACCTTGTGGGACTGGTAAGAGATAGGCAGATTCATAGATAGTTTACAACGGCACAATCCCAATTTGAAAGCCACACTAAATTCGTTCATCCACTGTGATTTCTTTGATGAATGTATCAATGTCTTCTGGCCTGTATATGTCCTGATCTTGTACTTCATGAGTTGCGCCAATCAAGTTCTCCCTTTGCTTTGTCCGCAATCTAGATGTTTTCTACTAAGTCCAATTCTTCACTAACATGCTACCCAATCTCAAAGTGCATTCAACACCGTCATCAGTTAGCCCACCAAGACCACTTCCTGTCACAAAAGACTCCCCATGCATTCTATCTTCCCATTTTACTCGCCATCGGCAGGTCAAGTTCGCAATTTTGAAAGCTGTTCTTCAACAAACACATCTGGACGGCTTCCGTAGCTCAGTTGGTTAGAGCGTCGTACTAATACTTCAATCTGAATATTCAGTGATGCGAAGGTCTCAGGTTCAAGCCCTGGCGGGAGCAATCCCAAATGCCCTCCAGATTCTCTTTTTGCTTCTTTTTAGTATTATTATTATGTTGTATTCTTGCTAAATGTTTGCGTGATAGTGTTGTGGAAGGAAAGTAGGCAGCGCATGTATGCTTGTAAGATTGTAATTGACAAAGTGAATTGCTGCGTGAGCTTGTTCTTTCATTTATAGTCTTTGGTCTTGTCTTGTGTTTGTTCATCGTGTAATCGCAGTCCTTGCGTCTTTATCCCATCATGTCTGTCTATCATGACAAAACCCCCACATCCTCATCTCTATCATGTCGTGCATTCCACTCGTTTCCCTCATGATGGCCATTTCGGCTCTGCAGGCATCCGACTCCTCCTCTTGATTATGCCCGCCCGCTCCGGCACTCCTGACAACCCGGGCGATGCCAAACTGCTACTGCTGTCCCTACTGCCGATTCCGTCTCGGCTGCCCGGCGCGCGGCCTACGTTCTCCTTATTGCTCAAGCTGCTGTCGCTACGAGCATGGCTGATATCGCTTCGAGAGCTGTGTGCAGGGCTGTTGCCGTTGGCACTGATCCCGGCTGCTGCCCTGGAGCTGCTTGATGTAACCAGCGATGTGCGAGGTAGGCGACTCTTGACAGGAGCGAACTCGCCGCTGATACGTCGGGGAATGCCAGTTGGCCCGTCCCTACTTCTTGGCCGGTAAAGCATTCCTTCTCGTTCTCGCTCAACAGCGGCAGATCGTCGTGGACTGGCTGCTACTTCGACGTAAGCATTGTTTGCTAGACTGGCGCGGTTTCTGTGTGTTGGTGTTTGCGGACCCGCCGACACAGACGTCTGTAAACTAGGAGGCGTATAACTGTTGTTGCGACGGGATCCGGCTCGTCTGCCAGATGACGAGCTTGGTACAGCGCTGGCAGCACCTTCGCTTGGTCTCACACTCGTATCGATATTTGAGCGGACCAGTTCCGAAGCGAGGTTTCGTACGAGAACAGCTGTATCCTTCTCTGCCAGGGTTTGAATAGCAGCCATGAGAGACCGCACTTGAGAACTGTTGAGAGACCTTGTCCCGTCACCACTACCGATTCCAGGATCGCAAGCATCCATAATAGTTCTAACGAGCCTGAGAAGGTTAAGTCGGACAACTGGCTTCTTGTGACCAAGCCGTTGCGCGATACCTGCAAACATTTCAGGCTTCGCTAGCGACGCGGCGACCGAAGGACTCAGACGCAGCAGCTTCAGCAGCGGTTCTAACAAGTTGGAGTCAAAAGAATTGACTCTGTTGGTACTGAAGCAGCTAACAATAGCCCTTGTAAAGCCACCATCCGCAAGATGAGACTCTACGTTGGCGGTCTCTTCCTGCAGCCAGACTAGAATAGCATCAAGCGCTGTGACCTGCCAATACTGATCTGTGAGTAATGATACGTAAAAGTTGAGACCCTTATTCTGCCATAAGTATCTGCGACCCTTGGAACCTGAGTGCGCCATGTCACAGAGTATGGGGAGAGCGAACTCCTTCGGTGGGCGGTCGGTCTGCATAATTCTGAGTAGTAGAGGAATAATGCCACCCACGGCTGCGTCCTCCTGTCGCTCTTTGCTGAGACGACAGAGGTTAAATAATGTGTTGAGGACCTGGTTAGAAATTTCACGGAAGTGTGTCTGGCCCTTCTTCATGCTGTAGCTAAGAAGATCGATCAAGAACTCGATGGCATCGGCTGAGTGGAGTGACTCGATTGTCGTCGAGAGCATGGAAAGATTCTTGATGAACTTCAGCATAGTGATCTGATGGATTGGCGTCATGCGCCGGAGATCCTTCAATACACTCTTCAGTACTTGCCGATCTGCAACGACCTCCTTGACGTAGTTTTCTGCTTGACTGAAGAGGTAGAAAATATTGACGATTCGACCTTCTACGAGCTCGCCAAGCTCGTCCTCGCCTTCTTCGTCAAGGACTCGGTGAAGGACGAGAGCCAAGGGGTATAGAATCTTGCTTCGTGAGAAGATTCTGCAAAAGTCGTTCTTAGGGGTTGGCCCTTGAAGCTCAAAGACATTCCAGATACCGTTGACCCCAATAAGAACAAGGTCTCGAGTAACATCGTAGTCCTCATCGAGGAATTCAACCAATACGTTCAGACCACCCGCAGATACAAACATCTGCAATGTCAATGTCGATGTCTGATACATCTGGCGAACAAAAGCCGCTGCCTCAAGACGAATCTCGTCCGAGTATTGGCGTGCGGCAAATTTGGTAATAATAGGAATACCGCCAACGAAACACAAGTTTTCCTGAATCTCCACATCATCCAAAATAATTGCGTTAACGACCTTAAGAAGTTGCAGGATCATGTATTGTCTGCTCTTGACAGTACAAGGCTCCAAAATCTCAAGGATAGGCAACAGCCCATGAGCACTGATGATCAGATTCTTGACTTCGTTGTTTTCCCAAAGTAAAGCAAGCTGTGGCATGTTAGCATTACTCCTTACCACATGATCAGGCAAGCACTTACCAAATCTTCTGAGAACTCGGCCAGGGCATCGTCGCCTTCTGTCGTTTTCAAAGACCTCACTAGATCCTCCACTCTTTCTGCTAATCTGGCGTGTCGATCTCGGGCAATGTTGGCCTCCAGGTCCATCTCATCCCATCCTGGGTCCATAGATGCAAACGGATCGTATTCATCCTCTTCGTCTCCTAGCCAAGAACTGCTCGACACGCGCGACATGAGCATTAGACCACCATCCTCGGACCCCTTCTCGCTCTCCTCTTTCTCCGCTATTGATGATTCCGGTCCGAAAACGTCGCTAAAATCTTCGTCGTCATCTTCCGCGAACTTCTGGATTTCTATCGATGACCGCGTCCGTCGCATCGGTGCATCAGGGAGAACCGAGGGTCGTGATAATGATTTCTTCTTTATGCTACCGGAGTCAGGGTTATGTGTTGACCTTGGTAACGATGTAAGATCAGATGGGTGAAACAGCTGTGGCGCATCGCTCTGTCGTGAGTTCTGTAATTGTGTAAGTCCTTGTTCAAGATCTTGACTCGATGAACCTACTCTTCTCACAGCCTGATTTGGATTGTGAGTGAAAACGTTGTCGCTATCCACAAAGAGATCCGAGAAGTCTTCCACGCTATGCTCCCGAAACGCAAGATCCGGTCTTGACGGTAGCTCGAATTTATTATTGAGATTGGATTTCGTAGGTGATCTGGTCCGGCCTCCACCTACGGCCTTGCTCGAACTCGATTTGTTTCGCGTGTGTGCTTTCACGGGATCCGGAACTCTAGTAGCCTTCCTAGGAGTTGGTCTGATCGTCTGTTCCTGGAGATCGCTGCTGTCTTGCCATTGACCTAACCCTTTTATGGTCATCAACTCTCCCTCGAAGTCGTCGTCATAAGTATTACTTTCGTTCCTTCCATCGTTTATTGAGGCGAATGCTTTTAGGCGATCACTCGATAATAAGCCGCCAAAGTTGTCCTGAGGCTTGAGATGGGGTAGCTGTAGCGCACTTGGTGAAATAGCCGTTGCAAAATCGTCGTCCCAGTTGTCGTCGTCTGCGGTACCATGAGAACTTAGACTTGAGACAGAGCTAGTATCACGATATGACCTACCGGCTAATTCAGGCTTACTGAAAGCTCCAGCGCCAGCTCGAAGTTTTGCATATAAACCACCCTTGGCAGGAGTTCCACCGTGGAACCTCGTTGAAGGACCAGTCTCAGAGCCCATCGATGATCGAAGGTTGGGCTCTGAAGATTTGAGAGCCTTGTTCCACTGCTTGACTTCCTCCACGGCATCATTGAAATTGGCTGGTTTCCTTGCTACTGGGGCTTCCTGTCGGCGACATCCTGTGATCCAAGCATGGCGAAGTAGTTTTCGGGCAGTTACACGGAGATTAGGGTCTTTCTGGAAACATTGCATTAAGAAGTCACGGGCAGCCTAATGAATCAGTAAAAGTAAACTCAAGGAACGGAAGAGTACTCACTGCGGAAATGCCTTCAGGCAGTGGAGGGTGATCGTCGTTGACAATTGCGAATAGGGCAGGCATCGCGGCCAGATTGTGATATGGAGGTTTCCCTTGAAGAAGTTCGATAACCGTGCAACCGACACTCCAGATATCAGATGCAGAACTCGCTCCAGAAAGCTGAATGATCTCGGGAGCCATCCAATAAGGCGTGCCGACAACCTGTGCCTCCTTATCTTGGCCGCCAGCAAGCGTGCTAGTTGACACTCCAAAATCCGCGAGTTTCACCGTACCATCCTTCGTGGTGAGAATGTTGGCGCCTTTAATATCTCTGTGTATAACACCCTGGTCGTGAAGGTATTGTAGTCCCTGTAGGACCTGCGTCATATAAACCCCGACCAGATTCTCAGGGAACTTGCCGTATGCCTTGCAGATTGAGTGTAGAGAACCATTTTCACAGTATCTAATTCCATTAGTTTCAAACTTGCAAAGGTAGTTCGGACTCGTACTCAAGAATGATGTTGAGGGCGTCAACTGATTTCACAAAACCGATATACTTGACGATATTGTCATGCTAGTATCGTTAGCTTCCGCATTCGATGTCACTGGGCTGATATTCCTACATGAAGATTCTTGAGAAGATCGATTTCACTCTAGACAGCACCCACACATGTTAGCTTCAAATCGCACAGTCAGGAACATGTATAGCTCGTTGGCGACCCACCTCGATCATGCGCAACTCACTCTTGGGCAGATCTGCAAGCTTGATCTGCTTTACCGCAACCGCCTCACCATTACCCCAGTTGAAGGCCTTATACACTGATCCAAAAGCGCCTTTTCCAAGACATTCACCTAAGCGCTATAAGCAGAAAAGGTAAACATTAGCATCACTTTCGCAAAAGTCTTGCGCCGCTTCACCGTTCAGGAACTAGGCGCCAGTCATAGGGTAGTACGAACATAGTCCTTCAGACCTGGATCTTGCAGGGCGGAACTCTCCCGAATCTTCTCTTTCCGTGAAGGTGTACCAGGCATAGATCGCTCGCGGGTGGCCATAACAGGACGGCCATTGGCGGCGTGGTACTGCCGCTCCGGCACCATATCTCAATAACTCCCTAGCTTCAACGATGCTCGACTTCGTTCGTAACCAGCTGAATTATGCTTCCTCGAGGATAGCAGAAGCAAGCGGCGGGGGATTGACGAAGTTTAGGCCCAGACAAAGGTGTCATTTCCCTTCGAGGATCGAATCAAGGGAGTGGAATGACGCAGGGCGGTCTTCGTTTCTACATACGAAATCGGATTCGACTATCGAGCTCTCGCAGTTTGAATATGACCGATTGTGTCGTCGTCGATAACCGGGACAAGGTAGGGCGTGCAATTCGGGCTCGCTAAAGAGCTGGGTCGACGTCGTCAGCGGTGGGTGATTGAGAGGGGAGCGAGGCAGCCCGTTCGTTTCGTTTCGTGGGATCGCTAACAGGGTTAAAGGAGGGACAAAGCGAACAGCAAGCGAATTAATGGATGCGTGTTGCTGGGGAAAAGGGAAGGGAAAGTGGAAGGGTTGAAAAAAAGAAGAAAAAGAAAAAAAGTGAAGGTGAAGAGGTGCACTGCTGTACCGCACACACTTGCGCTGTGCTGTGTGCTGTGCTGCATGCAACAACTGGGCGGAAATTTGGACCGGATCTCCAATCAATCATGCGCGCTTGAGGGACTCGAGCTGGACCAAGTCTCAAGGTGTGTTGTTTCTTGTCTCGCAACCTGACCTAACCAGTATCAGTCCAACCCAAAACCAGTACCAGTGGATGTCAACGCCTGGGGTTATGGGTACCTATCGGTACTGTACATCGTGGTTCGGCTGCTGACGGCGGGGGATTATGGATGCTCGGAGGGCCCGTGCCGCCTGCAAATCCAATCCCAGCGCTTCTCAACGCCCTGGCTGCCCACGCTTACAAGGCTGCTTGCAGGGCTAATCCCCCACTAGCTCGCTCTCGTGTGCAATCATCCATTCACAGTTGAACAGCAACAACATCACAGCAATCCATGCGTGATGGGTTATTTCACCATCAAAGTTCATGTACATGCCTCGATGACGATGTCAATCTCGATTTTTGTAACTCGGGACTAAGAGAAAATTTTGATTAGGCTGTTTTGGAATACCTAACTTGCAAGGCATATCCTTCTTTGAAACGGTTCATGCTTGCTCATCTCATTCAATACAAGACAAGACGACGACGCATGGATGGATGCTTTCAGACATGTCCAGGATTCCAGTAACATACGTCTGCTAATTCCCTTGACAAAGTCACACAATCCTTAAGCAGTCTCAAAGGCATGTTCCGTAATTCTAACAATGGACACACTGACTGAAACGCCTCACCGTTAGCCAAGTCCAAAGGAATGTCCTCAAGTACAACTAATCTGCTAACAACTTGGCTCATGAACACAAGTCTCAAGACATCCGGGTTGTTACTCTTTCAGCCTGCTCCTCCGACGCCTCAATTACTGCTTGTGTCAAAGATCGCTCTATCACCTGTAAGCGGAACAACCAACAACTCTTAGAATCTAATCCCCTGCTCGAGTCTTGGGAGCCACTAATGCGTCTCATCCTGATCCCGGGTACAAAAAGAGCAAGGTCAAGGCCGCCAAGCTTTCCCGATCTGCTTTACCATGAATGGCTTGCTGCCTGCTAAGTTGAGTTAAGTTCATCGTCTTGTGAACAAGGACTGCAGAGACGTTATCGTATCTCAGCCCGACGATCTATCGTGCACGGAGGTTCCGTTTTCGTGAGCTGAACCATAAAACTGAAATTGCATCTCATTTCGGTGCAAAGCGCGCATTGCGTGACGCTGGCATGACGAGGCCTCACGCCCTCCATTCACGAATGAAGTTTGAGACATTCACCAATGCGGTATGTGTTGATTTATGACATCAGTCATGGGGAGTAGTTAAGTTCACTCTACTTCTGGCTCCAAGACAAAAATACCTCCGAGGAGCACAAAGTGGAACCAATCAAGATATATCTATACTTGACCTGCATGGTATGGTTGTGCTTGGAGTTGTGTTTACTCACAGAACCTTACTTATCCCGGCCAAAGGGAATAATAGACTTCGATGATTTCACCAGTCTCATGCTGGACCGTTGGGCCGTATCAAAGATCAAACAATCTTGCCTGATATCAACCTTATGTTCTCGTATTCTTTACTTATGACTCTTCAAACAGCACGTAGCCGTCCCGAAGACAAGGCCCTTCAAGCCACCTAAGAACGAAACCGCCCGGTTAACATACAATCTCAGGCCTGGCCACCGGCCACCTTAGATAGCCCTCGCACTCGCTGATCGATCAGTCAATTCACGTGGTTACACGACCAAGGATTCGAAGATGGCGGCATAGTGTACCTTGCCTCTCATTAGATTTTCTTGGTGCTCTACGTAGAGCCAAGCTATGAACGAACATACAGTTATAATACAAGTAATCAGTTCCGATCCTGCTCCGCTTTTCCTGTATAACGCCTCGGGCCTGTCCTGTAACACAGGCGCCCATTTCTTCAAAGTACCGCTGAAGATCGAATAAAAATTGACAGCACCAGTTCCTTCTATTCCGTCCCATCACCAGGTAGGGTTCGACTGAGGCCAGCCCCAGCCCACCATTCATCGGGGATATCCTCGCGTCGCGCCAGGCTTCGCACAATATGTTGCATGCTCATCCAGTCTTCGTCCCCAGCATGCGTGGTGCTTCCAGATGCTGCAGGGCTCTCTTGGTTATGTCTTGTTCGTTCTGAGGGTTGTTCGTCATCCGAGTTGCCTACAGACAGATGTCCCACCCAGGCTTGACGCGATCGTAGAATACCATCTCGATTTGTGCGATCTCGAATCGATCTGGCACGTCTCAAGTTGTCGGTCGCTGGGCCATCTGCGGATCTTCGGGGTCTCGGTCCCCAAGTGACTGCATCCCTGTCTCGAGCAGCCCTTCTACCCGCAGGGCCATCAATGCTAAGATCGGGCACCCGTACGCGAACACGTCGCATCTCCTCTCGACGTCGTCGAATTCGATCCAATACAGTTTGAGTATGATCGTGTTCCTCTGTCTCAGAGCCTTCACAGCCAGACTCACAGGCTTGGTCTACTGTTGTATCCAGATTCACATGAGGGGCATGAAAAGAGTCGCCAGCCATGACGCCTGCGCTCTGAGAAGCAATGTTCGAAGCAAACGAAGACCCTGCGCTGGGCGGCTGAGGATCAGGGGTCAGGGTAGACAGAAGAGTTTCCCATGGCTCGGCGCTGATGCTTCTTTCACGGTCACCAAGCCCATCGGCGTACCGACTGCGCAGTCGCGGTTGCGGTACTACCGTTGAACGAAAGCCGTCAGCCGAAAGATCGCGCAACGAAACCTGCAACGAGATCGGGGGAAGCCTTGGACCCTCGTCATCCTCAGGAACTGGTCGGGGAGGCACTGGCCTTGTCTAGTTTGAGTGTTAGCACAATTTTAACTCGAAATTGATACCCGGGGGTATCAAATTCATAAACTCACCATCGCAGATCCCGGCCAGTGAAATCTCTGGTGACTTGGAGGAGCATATGGATTTTGACCAGGTACAGATGCACTGGTGTTATCTCTAAATAAGGAGTGTAGATGCTCTTCAATTCGGCCTCTTCTAGGCTCGTCGGATGCATTCATGTCTCTTAGCACATCGCGCAACGGCCTTGTCGCAGGGTCGCTGTCAGGTGGGAACCCAGCTTCAATCCACGGTACGGACTGGCCATCTCGGTCGGTCAAAGAGCTGGATTGTTGTAGTGAGCCGTCTGCGAGGCGCTCACGGAGGGAAATGCGTCGGAGGGCTGCGGCGCGGCGTTCAATACGTGTGCGACGGATACTGGAGCGGGGTGGCGATGTCGCACTGCACTTGTCGGCAGTCTTAGACTGGACATCTGACTCGACGGGGGCAATGAATAATCTGCAATAACGGGTTAACAAGTGCACATTTTGGCGGAATGAGGCCTTCTACTGCGACGATTATGCAAAGGACGAAGCGGACGATATTAAATAACGGCTAAGCGCATTCGCATTCGCAAGTTCAGCAGCGAGCCGTTGCGCTGATGTAGTGAAGCAACGGTGATAGCGACGACAACGAGATCGATCGACCGGGGCATCACTACGTCGGCGCAATGACAATGAAGGTACTGGATGGGGTCATAAAAAAACAAGGATGCGCTTACGGGAGGCCCATGGTTGGAAATTTTGAAAGCGAATGACAGGACCGACGAAAAAAGCCGAATAATAATTCAAAACGTTTAAGAAGAATATGTCGAAGATTGCGAAACGGTTTTCATGGATGGAATATGCACTTCGATATAACGGCGATGATGTCGTTGCCCGGATACGCAATAAAGTTGATAAAGCCAGACGAAGGCGTGAAGCGTGAAAGCGGGTAATTAACCAGTGGAGAGGATGAAAGAACGGAGTGGGCAGTGGGCGAAGGGGGTTGCGTTGCGGGGGGGTCAAGGGATAGAGGGAGCAATAAAACTGGAAAGCCAATTAGAAGAGCAAGAGCTATTGCGGCTCTAAAGCGGCTTCGCGTGCGCGTTGACTTCACGTGTATCGTGTTTGATCAGCCAATCAACACGAGCCCGAGATTTCGCTAGAATATAGCTTGCACCGCCACAGACTGCGCCATATCAGACCACTTCCATCGGCATTCGGGAGTCGGGACCGTGTGGCTGGAGCTCAATGACCAAATACCCCACTACTTTCAACATCAATTGCCCCCGGTGAAAATTAATGGCCTTACGGAGTCAAGACTCATTCATGTCTTGACGTCGATGATAATCCGCAACTTTCAATCATCACCCAATTTCATCACCTCGCCCTGGGATAGCTTCAACCAGCATCTCAGGAGCCTCAAACGGCATTAGTGAACCCTAGCGCCGGGCTCTGGTGAGATGCCGTCTCACTTGAACGTTCAATATGTCTTCCAGTCAGGAAATCAAGTTCGCTCTTAACCGCATCAACCGTGTCTTGAAAGGAAAGAGAACAGAAGGCTACAGAGATATTCGACTGGGTCTGGATCGCATCCAACGTGTTGTTCCCAAGATTCAAGATTGGAAGGGAATCCATGTTGCTGGAACGAATGGCAAAGGCTCAATATGCACCTTTCTCGCGGGCATGTTCAAAGGTGCTGGTATCGGTTACGGAAGCTTCACATCACCTGCTTTTCCAGAGAAGCATAATGGAGTCACCATAAACGGCCTTTATGTAAATCCACGCATGTACGAGATGGAAATGCAGCATGTTCAGGAGAAATGGGACCGAGTTGCCACTGGTTGGGCAAAACAGCATGGTGATGATCCAAAAGGCCTGTCTCCATTCGAAGCCGAGACGGCAACAGCATTCCGGGTTTTCAACAAGATGCACGTTCCTTATGGTATTGTCGAGGTTGGTATGGGCGGTGCCACTGATGCGACCAATGTCATGAAGCACAAGGCTGTTACTGTCATTTCCAAGATCGGTCTTGATCACCAAGAATACCTCGGCAACACCATCGAAAACATCGCCAAAGTCAAAGCTGGAATCATGAAAAAGGGTGTCCCCTGTATCGTTGACCACACTAACCTCCCTTCTGTCATACATGTTCTCCGAGAGCACGCCCGATCAATAGGCACAGATATTATTCTCACATGGAAAGGCGAACCTTTACTCATGTCCCTCGACAATTCAAAATGGCAGCTTGAGAGTTACCAAGTACAGAATCTTTTGTGTGCAGCCATGGCCTTTCGTCAGCTGTTTCCGTTACAGCAAGTCAATTTTGACAAGCTTTTGGCAACGGGTCCCTTCCTACCTGGTCGATTAGAAACAGTTCGTGTAAATCCGCCTGCTTCTGGAGTCGAAGCTCGAGATATCTTGGTTGATGGTGCTCACAACATGCTGGGCATTGAAACATTGGCCGACCATGTCAACAAGCGTTTACGGACTCCGGAGCAGCCAGTGACTTGGGTTATGGGCGTGTCAGCCAGCAAGGATAAGCCTCTGCTAGCCATCATCGAAAAGCTCGTCCAGCCCCACGATAATTTTGCTATGGTCGAGTTTACTCAAGGCCCCAACGATCCTCAACCAGCACCCGCAAACTACGGTACTGAGCACGCCAGAACCTTTCTTCAAAACCCCGAACAAGTCTACGACGGAGAGCCTGATATTTCGAGCGCGCTGCCTTGGGCATGTGACAAGGCCAATGGCGGGCCTGTCGTTGTGACAGGAAGTCTGTATCTGATTCGACAACTATTGTCGCTGAAGGGTATTCGCCGAACAAGGGAGCTAGGTACTAGAAGACCTGGACGTTCTCAATTATATCGATATACTAAGCTCGCCAGGGAGGGAAAGCTCACAAAGGCTGAGCAACGTGAGTTCAAAGAAGCAAGACGACACTTTGAACTATCGCCCCATCGAAGCCGGATCTTCAGCGACAAACGCGAGCGAGGATATCTCCGACCCAGAGCGCAACCAGTTTCCAAAAGAACGAGATCACTCCAGAGAGAGGTTGCGTTCCATGCAAACCAGCGACGAAGTTATGAACAAACCATCAAGGCTCTAACGAAAGATTTGAGAGACCTAGATCGGAGGAAGAAGAACCCTAATCCCCAAGGCCCAGTTGCGAAACTAGTAGCTCGTATCGACGATTTGAAGACTCAGGTTGCCCAGCACAAAAAGAGACACAGCGAAACCATGGCCCAATTAAGAGGGTACGAAGCTATCCCGCACATGAAATACAAGACCCATACCCAAATCTTCGGGTACCCCAAAAAGCCCAAAGCACCAACCCAGTCCCCCTTCAAGGTCGATGAGGAGACTGCCAAGTCCTCTAAGAAGAAGGGAAAGCCCGTTATGACGTGGAAAGATAGAAGAGAGAGTTTCACTGAGGAGGTTGCGGCGGCTGAGAGAGAGCGAGCAATGGCGACCCGAGAAGCTGCAAGGACGAGAGCGGCAAAGGACAGTGCCGACCCCCAGATGGCTGGCGGCAGGAGAGTTTCGTGAGGTTCGAACGACTTATGAGATGGCTGGAATGTTTTGGATACCTAAAACTTGACTGTATTATACAAAGCGAATGATAGAAGGGTCAGGATTTGGGAGGAGAAAGTGTATGGGACAAGTCTGTACGATAGGAGAATTGAGGGTACTGCCCATCCTGATCTACCATAAACCTTCTCTTGATGTGAGCATGAATTTGACTGCTGTAATCTTAAACAACTCAAATGTCCCGGCTTCGTATATCACATGATCAGACCCTCACCGTAACTCACGGCTTCTGAATCCCCTCATGGCATTATACTTCATCGTTAGCCAACTCAGCACTCACTTATCCGCACCACCATGACATCCACAGATTACACGCACCTGATCATCGTCTGCTGCCACGGAGTTTGGCTCGGCGGCCCGACACGTGGCCAAGACGAAAATGAATGGCTCATAGCTGACTTTCAAAGAGGCGAGACTCCAACTTTTGTTGAGCATATCAAAGCCGGGGTGGCAGCCCTCTCCGAAGATCTATACGCCAGGCAACACCATACAGATAAAGACATCGGGTTTCGAACTGATACGCAATTTGATCCCCAATCAACAAAGTTTTCAAAGTCATGGCTAGTATTCTCTGGGTATGTATTTTGATGCTTGAGCATGTTCTGATGTACTGACAATGCTGTCAGAGCCGCAACACGCAAAGAAACACAGATTTCTGAGGCAGCTGGGTACAAGAACATCGCAACCGCGAATGATTACTGGGGTCTATTGTCAGATGAAGAATCTCGAAAGTCCGTATTATTAGAAGAGCGCGCTCTCGACTCCTACCACAACATCCTCTTCTCCCAGTCACTAATCTACTCTCGCTTCAAAACATTGCCGACGCACATCACCATCGTCAGCCATGGCTTTAAGAAGGAGCGGCTTGTGGATGGGCATTGCTCAGCTATAGGACTCGACCTCAACCGGGTCAACTTTATTGGTATAGACCCACCTGGGATGACAGCGGCGTCGAAAGATCAGGACAAGGAGGATGCGATGAAGGGCGTTGGGTTGGCTTTGGGAGAGTGGAAGGATGATCCGCATGGCACAGGTGAAGTTCTTGCTGGTAAGAGAGCTAAGAGGAATCCTTGGGGCGTGTGGCAGGGCCATTTCCCTGAGGGCTTTGATGATAGTGATTTGGCTTGTAAGAAGTAGAGTGGGCGCCAAGTCTTCAACACATAGATGATCCGACTCTAAAGATTTCTGTCTATCAACGATCTATATATCCATGCTGTGCCTCTATAGAACGCTCTTCGCTCCTTCTCTTGTCTGGCTCTTCCCTCGTGGTCCTTTCTCAACAGCATTCACCAAGAACCGCACAGCATCCTCCACCATGGCAGCACTGAATCTATGTCCAATACCCTCATATACTCTATCATCAAGTTCCACGCCTCCATCACGGTACCAACCCTTCTCACCCACTGCCTCTTTCAGCATCGTGACGAAGGGCTTGGCATTCGCATATGGAACTAGAGCATCATCGCCCCCTGAGCAGAGAAGTAACTTCTTGCCTCTAATGCGCTCATCCAAGATACCTCGTAGGCGAGACTGCTCGGCATCTGATAGAGATCCAGATGGGATGGGTGAAGTACCAAAGAGTAATGTCTTGGGGTCGTGAGAGCAACAGGTTCCGATGAGATCCTTGGGGAAATATTTGCTTCCGATGAAATCAACGCCGCAGTCAAGATTTGCTTGCGCAGCACGATCGCTCATAAGACCTATCCTCTCATTAGCTTCATCCTCTCCTCATTCTCATCACAAACTTACTCTGGAAATCAGGACATCCAATAATCACCACGGCCGCATCAATCCTCTTCTCTCCAAAGAAAGCTTGCCAAGCACTATGTCCGCCCAAGCTCCATCCCAAACAAACATGAGCGTCAACTTCACGACCCAAATATCCAGAAACAAGATCCATCAGATTTCTCATGTCAGACACGCCACCCTTGACCATACCAAACATGTCAATAGCATGCGTCACATTGCCTTTATCCCAGGCATGGTTCGCTTCTTCACTGACAAGTCTGGTTCCATGATTGGGCATGTCAAAGGTCAAAGCGATGAGACCCCGCTTGGGGTTTTCGCCAGCGTGTGACGTGTATGCTGAGATGGTACGTTTGGCGATATCGTGCATTCTTGCTCGTGTTCTGGTCCTAGGGTGAAGCAGCCAGAGACATGAGACTGGGACATTGGCAGGCAGTTCCTCAAGGCCGTAGACGTCGACGAGCAGGCCCGCCATAGGGATCGTCTTGACGGAGATGGAGGGCGGCTCCGGTAAGCCCTTTGTTGTATATGTTTCCGCCATTGTTATATGTCTTGTTTGTACGATATAGAGATTGTTACGTTGTTTCAGTAAGGTTGCGCTTGATATCACAACTGGTAGTCGCTGAAGATCGACATGTGGGTCTAGGGTAGCGGAGTAGGTATTTGTCACGACATTTCTGATTGCATCATATCGTGGCAGACAGCTAAATAATACACATAGTAGAGAAATCCAGGCCGGTATTGAATCTCTACAATATTCTCCGGATGGAAACTCGACTTTGTTTGTTGGTTTCTGCGTTGTGTTGGCGTTGTGTGGATGATGTTGCCAGAACACGAAGAGCGCAGTCTGGCAAATCAATTTATAAACCCTCAGAAGGACTGACCCCTGGAGGCATAAGGGACGGAATAAATTGGCCACTTTATGCTAGCTTAGACTAGCAGTTAGGCTACTTTATTATGAAAGCCTAAGCCTTAGAGGACAATTCTTCTGTTATGCACCTGTAAACACAATAGTTCGAGATAAACATGTTCAACCTCGCCAGGTTCCAACAAAGACTGGAGAGAGATCATGAATCCAAACCAATAGTATTCCGGTATACTTGAGTTCACAGAATCTATTGTGTATCTGCTTAAGACACTACCCATACTTACAAGATTTACATCAACAACACAATCTTAACAGTTCAAAATAGTTATTAATTCACGCAATGTCGCGATTGCCTCATCACCTTAAACTAACGTTTAAAAAAGGTGGGATAAATAAGCCAACATCATCAACATCCATCGCCATGCTGCTAGAAAAAGCAGGAAAACAAAAAGACAAAAAAGAACCAAAAAAAAGAAACTGCCCAGCCCTTTCCTCAACGCCTTGTGCGGTATCCGTTTGCCCACTTGCCTTATTCCCAGCCCAGCCCAGTCCAGTTCCTTTATGCTGCCTGCGAAGAAACGTGCGTTGTTTCGAAAAATAAAAAGGGAAGAGAGGAAAGAAGAAAAGGAATTGGTTGCGTGTCCCCCTTCTAAAGTGTCTTCTATAACCGGCTGTGGTTCGAGAATACACCTGCATGTGTCTGTAGTAGTCTGCCGACGGGGGTATATGTCGGCATTCATGTTCGGGTAATCTTATTGCATGAAGCTTAGTCGACCTTCCAGTGATCATGCTCGTCGGAGCCAAGGTAGAGTTCGACACCGTACAACACCATGGTTAGTCCGATGTTGGCCCATTGCCAGTTGCTGCCTTCGGGATCACCGCCCCTCAGCGTCCAGCCATCAGGGCCGTCACTGGTGGTGAAATGTTGTAGGAGCAGACTCGTGTAGACAGCTATTAAGATTGAGGGTGAGAACCAGCTGAGGAATCCCAGAAGTTTGCTGGCAGTCTCTCCATCTTCCCAATCAGGCTCCTGCATCATAGCTCGCGCACCCGATTCTCGAATTGAAGGGATGATTCGTGTAGCGCAGTAGAATACTAATGAGCGGTAGGTTAAAGAGATGATGACTGAGGGTGTGATGGTTTGGAAGGCCGCATATAGCAGGGCCAAGGATGAGTGGACGGCATAGGGCAATGAACCCAGCATGTGAAGGAAAGTTGAGTAAGATGCCATGATGACAGGTGGCAGAGGAGGAATGTCAGATTCGGAGTTCTCAAGGCCTTCTGTTTGGTCTGCATTCTCAGACGGTAGGTAATCCGTAAAGATTTGGTAGATGCAGAGGACGATGTAAGCAAAGAGAAGCGATGATTCGATAGGATTGCCGCGACCACTGCCGATACCAAAGGCGCACAGGAATACGGCAGTTGTCATTGCAATGCCGATTAGGGTGGCATCGAGGTTGCCAATTTGAGGGAATTGTGCAACTCTCCAGAGGAAGTAAACGGCACTGGCCATGATGGAGCTGGAGAGAACCAGAAGGACAATCTGCGAAATTGTTAGCATGCGATAGACTCAAAAATTCTTCAAAAAACGTACCAGCCAAGTATCACTTCTTCCACGGTTGACGAGCCACCTGGTAAGTTGTCCTGCGGCTTGGATGACCAGCAAGGTACAGAAACCCTCCAAAAGCTGGAAAACGGGCCCCGAATACCGTAGCACATTATCCCATCCACCCAGCGTGACCGTCTCAATCAGACCATCTCTGCCAAACATCCATTCCCTCCAGCTTGTGCTTTTGGAGTTGAACAAACCACCCACTGTTCGCTCCACCCAGTTTGTGTTGCCAGCGTCAACAGCAAACTGGCCCAGTGCCCAGATGAGAAGGGTAGGGATGATGATCCATTGCGACAGTCGTAGGAACCCAGAGAGGAAATACCGCGAGCGTGACTTTTCGGGCGTCAAAAGCTCAAGGCTAGAGTATATGAAGTAGAAGAGGAAGAGGGCTAGACTGTAAGCCAGCCCACTGTCGCGACCGCCGACATCGAAGGCGACGGGAATCGAGAGGACGATGCTGAGCAGGAAAATGGAGCTGAAAAGCGCCCTGAATAGCCACCACATCTGAGCGAAGAGATGGCAGGCGTAGGCCGCGCCGAGGAGGGTATCGGGATCGTTTTCGTTGCGTTCAGCGGTTGTGCGGTTAAGCGATAGCGGAGGATATCGTGACAGCTAAAAAGATCTCGCCCGGTGGTGTGGAGTTGCTCAAGGGGAGTTTTTGCCCATCGATAAGGCTCGTTTCGATCTGGCTTGTGAAAGTGCGTGCGATATTATTTTAAGGCCGGTTCACTAGCGAGAGGGTCCAGGCGGGACGGAAGATACAGAGCTCGAGCAGGGTAAAGTTGAGGTTGACAAGACACGACAAGACAACAGACGGTCAGTTCCCAAAAGTTGGCGGTTGACTGGTCTGAAATTCACGGTACGTAGCGTAGCTCTAACAGTGGTTCTCGGCTGTTGCTGGATGTTTGAGTGTGACTTGCGCACACGGCGATGCAATGTGGCTAATCGAAGTAGCTGCCAATTTTTGCTTATCGTCTGCTATCTTCACGTGGTAGAGAACAGCGTAGCAAACTGTAAGGTAGCGCATTTACAGGGCATCACATCATTTCACCCAGAAGCTCAGGCCAGCCACAGCGTCACTCGGCCGCTAAAACAAGTTGACGGGGGTAGAAGCTTTCTGGGTGACGATTGGCACGTGTCACTCGGAAAGAGTCAAGAGCTCTTCACTTATCTTTGATCGAAACAACATCAAATAATGCTAATGCACGGTAAACCAAGTTTCAGATCATAAAAAGACAGGTTTATTGTTTCTATTTTGGACTGGATTGACCAAGCAGAGACGACGGGAATGAACTGGGTTGGGTTGATGCATAGCGTCACATCGACTTGATAGGCCTGCAGCACATCTTCCAAACAAGAAAGCAGATCAGTACCTACATGCAGCAAGGAAGGATCAGGAACGATGACAGCATCAATAGGTAACCCTCTATTAAACACCTACGTTGCACCGATGACCAGGCCATCTCCTTCTATTCTAGTCTCGCTGAGAGTTGCAAGTCTCCTGGTCAGCAAGACAACACATTATATTAGACCCATCACGAGATTAAGATAAAAGGACCCTGAGGATCACGGATCCTAAGTAAAAGAAATAAGGTTCATGATAAATCATATTTGGTATGGTTTGTTTCTTGTCATGAGCTCCAGGCTCCAGCACATCGTGACTTTCGCTTACGGATATACTAAAATCCGTGACTTCCTAGCCTGGAAAACACGGCCTCCACTCTTGCCAAAGACTCGTCTCCACGCCGTATCGTATCACGAGTTTCTTACTCCTTCATCATCACAACCCCCACGTCGCATCAAATCCAACAGTTCTTCGATTCTTGTTATTCCGACCGAATGATATTTCGATATTGCGACATCCCGACAATTTTTTATCGCTACTTCCAAAAGATGCTGCGTATTAGTGCCAGTGCCACAATACTCGTGTCTTTACATGCAACATTTCGAACTTTTCACACTCTGCCCATGCTTTGATTCAGTCATGAACCTTTTGCCTTGCCTCGCATGCCTCCATGAAACTAACACAGATCTATTCCACAAACTCTGAAAATTTGCCCTGCTCCTTTCCATTCCAATAACACTCGCTCAATTATCAATTTTTGGCTCATTGATTTAATCGTTTGGTAGCTGGATACAGCATGGCACATTGTGTTTGGACATTAAGCAATGTCGTATTCATATAGATGTAGCAAGCGCTATGTATTTTGGGAAGGAATTGCGATGTACCATTTCCTTCTGCTTTGTACGGCTGTTGCATAAGACGAGTCGCGTCGTGTTGAGACATCCATTAGCTAGTGCTGGCCTCTCAGATAATTATATGCATTGCAAGTGCATTTAATTATCATTCCCTTCATTCTGGATGCGAAAAGGATTTCGTGTTCTGTCGGCAAGTCGTTTCCTGTTGGTGGTGTTGGCCGTGTGGGCATATTGGTGGTGACGACATATTGTGGTGGTGATGGCTTCAACTCGTTGAGGGGAATTAATTGAGGGCGGGGATGTATCGCGGCAACACCAAAACACTTGTGAATCATCACGGCGCTGCGTTTTGCGGGAAACGAAAAGCTTCACGCTGGTGCAGTGCAAGATGCTGCCGCCAACGGCCCACCAGCTGCCACCCGCCCGCCAGCCTGCGATGCCTCAACCACCACCAAAAGCCTCACCGCATCACCACCACTCCTCCCACCAGGAGGGCTACGACCTGCCAATCCTATATATACTGTCAGATCTACCCTTCCTTCCACGGGGGAGCAGGGGCGCTGGGGTAACCAGTCAGGTCAAACTGTTCTCGCCGGGTGGTTAAGGGGATCGACTTAATAACAATACGACGACTAACTTGACGACAACCCACATTCGAATCCTGACGACAACTGAAAACACAAAAAATCGACGACAATTGAAGGGGGTGCAGACGGCGCTGGGGTAACCAGTCAGGTCAAACTGTACCGCCCGGAGGAGAGTTGGACAACAACAATACCCGACGACCCTGAGTAACAGCAACAACAAGCACCCATAGATCGACAGGGATGTAGGGCCGTCCGGGGCCCGAACCCTTTTGCTATTTTGACCTATGGTATTTTTTGCACTGGGGTTTAATATGTAGTGGCATGCGATATGCGCTGAGTTAGTATGTAATTCTAGTAGACTGTAAAAGTTACGTAGGAACTATAATACTTTCTGTCTGTACTATGAAAAACCTAACTAGAGCTTGATTCTAAAGAAAGAGAACTGCTATAGGTGTATAATATACTGAACTAAATTACTATTAAGAGAGCTTAAAAAATAAAGAATTAAAATCTTGAGATTGATTTGAATTAAACGTGATACCTGTGATAAAGATATGAAGTTGAAAAATGTCTTGTTCAATTGGTTGGAAACTCGATCGCCCAGAGATCGCCCAGCCCTTGGCACTAGCTTGGCAATAACCTCGTCGCAAGTGGATATCAGACAACACCACGGACGCTCACGACATTTTTCTCAAGTAATAAGCTTAAACGGCCCACAATCACACGGACATGCGCTCTTGCCAGCAGGATAAAACTCCCCGAGCTCCCCGTCACGGACAAGAGGCGATGACATGAAAGAACTGGTACTCAATCGCATGATCGGACAATTCGAGAACATCCCGACGAGCCGCAAACTATTGTTCTAGCCTGAATGTCGCCTTCCAAGGATCCAATGATGTGACACCAGGGACTGGAAAGAACTGACCACTCTCAGCTTTGTTGATGGGAGTAAATGTTTCGAGTTCTCGGGTCCTCTTGGCCTAGTCGGGACAACGCACCAAGCTACGGCCTTCATTAAACTCAAAGATCACGTATTCTTATAGTAAATCACATCATTCCTGATCAACTCCCCGTGAACAGTGGGACGAGCGAGCATTTGATAACGGCTGGGAGACAACACATCACATCCAGGGTCCAAGGTCTAGGGACCAGCCGTCCAACACCAGAAGATAAGGTTGTTGCAGAAAGGATACTCAAAAGATAGAGTGAGACCGAGGTAACATCTAGCCCTGCATTCTGCAAGAGCTTGCATCACAGCGCTGATCAGTCCCTCAGTTACATGCTGTTGGTTCCAAACCAGATGCCCTCCCTCATCATGAGTGACAGCAGCGTCAGGGTGTCAGAAGAATTCGCTACTAAACTCATAAGGGACGAAATATATGATAACCTTATGATAGCTTAGGCCAGCACTTAGGCTACTTTATTTTGGTAGCCTAAGCCTTAGAGGACATTTCTTCTGTTACCAACGTAAGCAGCTGCATGATCATCCACCTGACGAGCGCCTCGTTCAATAGTCGATTATTGCGCAGTCGCTGCTTGAATTGCGTGCGACCCTTCAGCTGAAGCTCGTGAGCTTATCTTCTGGGACCAACAATAGAGACAACTTGCAGATCGAGCTACTGCAATTGGCCTTGCCTCTTCGACGTGCAAGTACGTAAAAACTACGTCTTTTTGCCATCAGAATTTAGAGCTCAGACCCGGGGCTAAGAAGCTATGACCCGACCCAGTCTGTAACCTTGGAATTGTTTGGGGCAATGCGGAAAACTGAGATTTCGATTCGGGATAATAGAAACAGTGGAACGAATAAAATTCTTCGACTAGCACTGCAAATCTTTGAATATTTTCATCGTCCCAGCTTGACTTCGCTTGCAAGTTTAATCGCCATGTTTCCTGAAATCTGGGGATAGCTTGGACCTCAAGCCCCTGCCAGGCAGACGTTTAAAACCAGTGATCGACCAGACGGAGGCTCCGGTAGGTTTTGCGTTTTAAACGATGATGTGACCCAAATGGGATTTACTGGCTGACGTGCAGCTTCAGTCTGGGTCGTCGGGGTTATTGACAGGCCTAGTACGGATGTTCGGCACATCGCGTGGGCCGAGTGGGGGCACCGTTCGCCGTTCCGTGTGGATATACGACGGCTATTTGTCTGCACCTATCTAACATTAGTAGACATTTGGCTGCACTCCGAGGTGTGTGGAACGTGTGATCCTCCATGAGTGGTGTGTTGCGTAGCACTTTGAGAGTCAATGTCATCTTAGCGCGAGCTTTGCTAGAAAAGAGGACCAAAGAGGAGTGATAAGGAGGACGTCCGAAGGGGCAATTGCAGAGACTGACGACTAAACAACTCCCAATTTCAGTCTAGCAGTAAACCTCCACGCCCTGGGTAGGGAACAGGCTCTTGAACCTTGCGTGTGTGGCCAACAGTAACTTGGAAGGGATCGTTGGCATCGTAACCTGTTGTAGAATGTAGGGATAATGTCTGAGAAGAGAGATTTTCCCCAGACCTTTTAAATGCAGGCTGGTTCCCATTCTTTTCTGCAACCTTCATCCAGCACTTGCCTATTTGTGTTCTGTGCCTGGCTCTTATTCTTCTTTTGATCTTATTGCGATATCATCATCGCTAACTTGGTGATACATCGGTATCCCAGCCCCACATACAACACCATTTAACTGTCCCAACAAACACTTGCATTGTGTTTCGACAGATCAAAATGGCCGAAAAAGGATCCCTTGGTTCTGGAAGCGGAAGTCGAAGTCCTGACCCTGAGCGTCGCCAATCTGAAGTTCAAACACCCTCGTCGCGATGGGCATCTCTATTTGGTGGGGCAGGCGTCACTGTCGGTCCTCGTATTGCTGATCTCCCCGAATTTGTGAGACGTGATTTTTCCGACTCAGAAGAATCCAGCTCTGCCATTCTCGATAAGCAATTGGCTGCAGAGCAAGGAGAGGCAATCCAATACCGCACTTGCTCATGGCAAAAGACCGCTGGGTTGCTCTTTAGCGAGTACATTTGCCTTGCTATCATGAGTTTCCCTTGGTCGTATAGTGTCCTCGGCTTGGTGCCCGGTATCATCCTCACGATCGTCATTGCTCTCATTGTTCTGTACACCAGTCTCGTCCTCTGGGAATTTTGCCTCCGCCACCCAGAGATGCGCGATGTCTGCGATATTGGCCAAATGCTGTTTTGGGGTAAGAAGTGGGCTTGGTGGGCAACTGCTGTTTGCTTCATCCTCAACAACACATTTATCCAGGGTCTCCATGTCTTGATCGGAGCCAAGTACCTCAACACCATGACCGAATCGGACGACATTGGTGGCTGCCGAACCGTCATGTTTTCAGCTATTGTTGCCATCATCAGCTGGGTTTGCTCACTTCCTAGGACTTTCGATATGTTGGCCAAGCTTGGAACAGCCTCGGCCTTCTTCACCTTCATTTCCGTGTTGCTTGCTGCCATCTTTGCTGGTATTCAAGACCACCCATTCGGATACGACCCGGCAAAGCTAGGCGAGCCTCTCGTGACCGCCATCCCAGTCAAAGGAACGACCTTTGTCAACGGAATGTCCGCCTTTCTCAACATCAGCTATACCTTCATCGGCCAGATCACCCTGCCAAGTTTCATTGCTGAGATGCGAGATCCTCGTGACTTCCCCAAGGCTCTTTGGGCGTGCACAATTGCCGAAATCATCGTTTTCAGTCTTGTTGGAGCCATCGTATACGACTATACTGGCAACCAGTATGTGACAGCACCGGCCTTTGGCTCGCTGGAAGATCTGTACAAGAAGGTCTCGTTCTCGTTTATGATCCCGACCATCATCTTCCTCGGTTGTCTGTACGCTTCCGTTTCGGCTCGTTTCGTGTTCTTCCGCCTTTTCCGCAACTCGAAGCATCTGAACAGCCACACTGTTGTTGGCTGGGGATCTTGGAGCGGTATTCTGCTCGTGACCTGGGTTTTTGCTTTCATCATTGCCATGGTTATCCCATTCTTCAACTCCCGTAAGTACTGCGCGTAACAGAGACTAGTACCGACAGAAGCTAACATTCGCTCTTAGTTCTTTCCGTGATGTCATCTCTGTTCGATAGTTGGTTCGGCTTCATCTTCTGGGGTGTTGCCTATTTCAGAATGCGTAAAGCTGATCAGGCAGTTGGCCGACATCACAACAAGATTGCCGATCTTGCTGGTAACATCTTGAACTGGATCTTGATCGCGATTGGTATTGTGTTCCTGACAGTTGGCACGTATGCCAGTGTGCAGGGCATTATCGATCAGTATGCGGCCGGCACAGTATCTGGCGTCTTTTCTTGCCCATCAAACGGTCTTTAATGAGTACATGAAATGAAAGCGAAAGGAATGATTTATTCAGATTGGAGAGCAGAGGAGCTTCGAAGAAAGAGATAACAAGTAGATACCCCAGATGGTCAGTCAGGCATGTGCAGTTGGCAGTGTTTCTCGATCAAGATACAAAGGCGGGCCATATTTTGTCGCAGGTGACGCTTGTGTGAATTGATAAGAAATTTCGAGTTGTTTTCCACCGTGATGAATGATAGAAGTGAAGCTGACGACGTTGAAGAAGCGGAGGTTGAGGTTGAGGCTCCGCGTCTTAATTTAACCTTACCTTCCTCGACACTCAGACCAACCAGACCTCTTGCCAAGAACACAGAGACTTGGCGTCACATGGAACTTCCCATCCATCTCAGCCTTCGTTCTATGGCTGATTGCTCATCGAATCAGACATTCGAAGTCTGTCAATAGATACAGAGAGTGGTTATTGCTTTCCACCTTGAGCTACTCCGTTAGTCAACGGAGGATATGACAGTATCCATTCTGATATGTAATCTGCCAATTTTAAGAGGCTCGCATATATCACCACCCTCTAGGTACTATAAGGTGCGCCATGAAGTATCAAGCGAATGGCTTCCAGTGGACGAGAGGACCTCATGTGTAGATTGTATACAAATCACCGTATAGTTCCTGGATATGAACATTTCAGTATTCGTATTCGCACTCAAACAACCAAGAGATTCATATCATCTATCCTATTTATTCGAATCCACTTAATAAGAAGATAGCCCTACCAGATTACCGGAATTGCAAATCTCGCAGAGAAAATAAGGAGAGGAAGCTAGGAGGATTCCAACAAATACTGAATAATCGTATGGTGTTGATGTTAATCAATGGGATCAGATGGTCCAGAATGGCACCACTCGAACCATTTCCCCTCCCGCCCTTGTCAAATACTTTGTTGCCCAGAAGGACAGATCGTCCCTAATTTGAAAATGGCATTTCTCATTGAGGTTTTGATGAATTGCAGTACAATATGCAGACTGGAATAAATAAAAGCTGTAGATGAACCAGAGCTCAGGACTCTCACTCAATATCAAAATGGCCAGACCAGTTCTCACTGCCACGCCTACAATTCGCCCCTCTGAATGGCCTTTCCAAAATGCCCCGCCTTTCAACCCCTCAAAAACGGGCTTTGCTACACTCGTCTCGGGTCCCCTGAATTTGATCCATCCCCCGCCGCTTCCCCCATTGGCCCAAAGTTCCCAATTAACATTTTCACCGCCTTAGGGTCCACGTAGCTACATTTCCCCTGGACGATTTTCCACGCCGCATTCGAGAAGTTCAAGGGACAAATAGGGAGAGGCAAATGTTGAGCTTCCTTTTTAAAATTAAAGCTTCCCACACTTTTTCTTTTCGTTCTTTCATCTTTCTTGTTTGTTGAAGGAAAAGGAAAAAGGAAAAAATGCCGGCGACAAACTCTTCTACTGTCACTTCGAGGGCAAAGGGCGATAGCCCTTCCCCAGCTCCTGCGCAGGACGCTGCCGACAAGACAAACGATTTCTTCTGGACGTATACCGAGGAACCTCATCGAACTCGTCGTCTCGCCATCATTAAGGCTCATCCCGAGGTTCGTACCGCTACAATCCCTCTCTCTTAATATCCGTCGCTAACCTAGCCTTTCTACAGATCACCAAGCTCTGCGGTCCCGAACCTCTCACGAAATGGGTCGTCCTCGGCGTTGTATCTCTCCAGGTCTTCCTCGCATGGATGCTCCAGTCGACGTCCTTCTTCTCATGGAAGTTCTGGGCTGTCGCCTACGTCTTCGGCGCGACTGCCAACCAGAACCTGTTTCTCGCTATTCACGAGATCTCGCATAACTTGGCTTTCAAGAGCGCTCGCGCCAACCGTTTGATCGCTATCTTTGCCAACCTTCCCATCGGCATTCCCTACAGCGCTTCGTTCCGAGTATGTCATCCTGGAGAGTATCTCGAATGCTGAAGTTTTGCTAATTATGTGTCTAGCCTTACCATCTTACTCACCACAAGTCCCTCGGCGTTGATGGCCTCGATACCGATCTTCCTACCGCTTTCGAGGCAGTCTTCCTTGACTCCATTCTCGGAAAGGCCTTCTTCTGCACTTTCCAGATCTTCTTCTACGCCCTGCGACCCATGGCCATCTACCGCATTCCCTTGACCGGCATCCACGCCCTCAACATCCTTGTCCAGGTCACCTTCGATCTTATCCTCCTCAAGTACGCCTCCGTCAACTCTCTGCTCTACCTCCTGCTCTCTTCCTTCCTCGCCGGAAGTCTGCACCCCCTAGCTGGCCACTTCATCGCCGAGCACTACGTCTACGAGACCGTCACCCCCTCTGCTCGTGATCCCGAGAACAAGATCCCCGTGCCCGAGACCTTCTCTTACTACGGACCTCTCAACTGGTTTACCTACAATGTCGGTCTTCACAACGAGCACCACGATTTCCCCGCCATCCCCTGGACCCGTCTCCACGCTGTGCGAGACATTGCCTCCGAATTCTACGACCCCCTGCCTCGCCACGAGAGCTGGTGCTACGCCATTTGGCGCTTCATCTTTGATGAGAACGTTGGCATGTCTTGCCGTGTCAAGCGCAAGCAGGGTGGTCGTCTCGTTGGAGGCGGTGCTGTCGCCGACTGGAAGCAGTCTGAGATTGAGTCTATTTAGAGGGAGCACAAAAGCATGCGATAGAATACACATTTTAATAGTTGGTTTTTCGAGGTAGTGGCTCTTCTGTTGACAGAAGGAGCCGATATGACTTTTGGTTTTACGGTTTTGACTCTTTCGCTACGAGTTGTGAGCATTAGAAAAGACTAGATCATAGCACAAGCACGATAGAGTGCAGATCTTTTGCGCAAGGCGTTCTAGGCTATGAATAAGAAACACATGAGATCTTTCAAATGACGATCACCATCGATTAAGTGCTTGTAATTTTCCGTACAACCCTAAAATGTTCCAGACCGAAGCATAGACATTTTGGAATCCGAGCGGAAATTGCTTAACAGTCACCAAAGACACAAGTTGCAGGAAACATAGATTTGTAGTGACAAAATAAATTAGAACGCCAAAGTTCTCAGTAAACGCAAACAGCAGAATAGTACGACACAAGAAAATACGAGAGCCGAGGATGGCTCAAGTTAAGAGTGTACAGTCAAAGTCGCCCCGTGGGAAGCTCTCCTCTCCTTCGCCCATCGCTTTTCAAACCCCATAGCCATCGTCCATCTCCAAATACAGCTATTCATCGCCGAGCTCATCGCGAAACCACCTGCTTGCTGGTGCTTTTGCTCAAGGCCTCCAGTGGCTTCGGTGAGGTATCGGCTCGTTAACACTGCATGTTCCCGCCTATCGTATGATCTGCTTCCCAGGTTTTGCCCTTGCCATACTTTGAAGATATATGCATCCGGGGATCCTATGCCTCCCAGCTGAGTTATCATAAGCGTCATCAGGCCTGTCTATTAATTTCATCTTAAAGATCCTGGGGCCACATCTTCTCCTTATGTCTAAAAGAAGAAGTAGGCAAGCAGGAAGCTGACCAAGCAGAGGATGGCAGCCATCTGCACTGGCACACCCTCAACGGTCTGCTGAACAGCCTGGGCAGTTTGGGCCAAAGGTCGCTTTTCATCATCGTTGGAATCGGACTTGACGTTGCGCTGGCGGAGGCCGCTATCCTTAAGAGACACGAGCTGCTGCTCAGCCTGGGCAAGCTTAGCCTTGAGCTCCTCGTAGGTTAACTCAGCAGTCTCCTTGATGGATGTTGCGGCCTGAGAAATGGCGCTCTTGGCGTCCATATCAGACTGCATAGATCTGGGTCGCTCCTCCTCGTGGGAACCTTGTTGGGGAGACTGGTAAGGAGGTGGTGCGTTGGAAGGCGACTCATCTCGGACGATGGGAGAAGAGTAAGTGCGAGAAACATCGGGTGTGTCGTTGGCCTAGAATTTGGAATCAGACACAGTATCTCGAATCTGTAATATCAGTACTTACGCCATTAGCGATGGCCGCCTTGTTGGGCGTAGACATTGGCCGATGAGCCTCGCCATCGGGACCGGCCGGCAACCAGTTAACTCGGATCTTGCGCTCAATAAGCGAAGCCTTGTCTGTGGTTTCGAGCTGGTACATTGTGTAAGTTTAACTGAAACTGGGTCTGAATGTTGATTGGGGAGTAAATACCACGGCAGCGACGCTGGCGAACTCCTTGTCAGCGGTAATGGCTGTAGACTGGACGAGGAACTTGTCGCGGCATCTAGCATCGGGAGCAGGATCCTGCTTCATCGCCTGGAGGAGAACTGTGCAATTGTTAATGGCTGCTTGTCCGAGCTGCGTGGAAGCTCACTCACCAGATACATCAAAGCTCTGGCCGGCCTCGATGCGGCCTGCATTTGGTCGGACACAGTATCTATTAAGGTGTCAGGTATGCGATTCGGAAGGTTTAGGGAGAGGGGCAGCCATACTGCTTGGGAGCGGTTGTCTTGACCTGCAAAGCTTATCAGCAAAGTCTATCGTATTAGGACTGCTGATTGACCTACCTTGAAGGCAACAGGAGTCGGGTTGGGGTTCTTGAGCGTCAGGGTCTGAGAAACCTCGGTGGTGAAGGGGCCTGGCAAAGAAGTCAATTCCAAGCTCTCAAGGGCCCGCTAGTGTCTATCGCAGATGACGCACGCTTGAAGGAAAGCTCGAAGGGCTCAATATCGACCGACATGATGGCTATTTATCGTCGTTTTAGGAATTGTGCAAAAGTCGGAATTGTTGGTGTCGCGCGATGGTCTTGGTGTTGGCGGTAGCAAAGTGGAAACGTGGCAACGGCAGATAATGGATGTTGTAGTGGTAGAATGAACAAGGGGGAAAGTTAGATTAGAGGTGTGGAAAGTATTGGCGACACCAAGTTGCGCAGAAGCAATAAGATACAGTAGCAGGAACAAGTCGCGTGTGGAATAAGGATGGAAGAGGAAACCGGTGACGAAATGAAAAAGATTAGAGTGTAGAGTAAGGTAGAGAGTAACGTAGTGGAGGTGGATGTGCAGGTTTGCTTTGGGAATGGAATTGGAAATGGAAGAAGCCAGACCCAGATCCAGACCTGGCAGGTTTCCAGTTGACGTCCTACGACGTAATTGCTTCTTGTCGCCCTATTCCCAGTTGAGAAGAAGCAGCTTCAGGTGGTTGCTACAGCGCACGAGCCATTAGGGGACTTTCGTCTCCATTCCATTGATTATAAACTCCGATGTCAGGCATTATTCTACTGATACTTTCTTCATCTCGTCTCTTGAATTCGAGGTACTTTAATATCTGGACTCGAGAGCCTCGTCTTTACTTTTATAAGGGTCACCCCTTTCATCCTTTAGACTCTCTCTATTGTTTAGAATACCCCATAATGTCCTGCAAGAGTTATCCACTCTGTTGCTAAGTGATGAATGGATTGTTTGCCCTCCACAAAAAGGTTCCTTGGTTGCCTCCGAGTCAAATCCAATCAGACCAACAAGATGCAAATGCTACATTGGTAAGCAACCATAGCTGAGAGCCTCAAATCAGGGAAGTGAGGGCATCATGGTTTGCGATGAGAACAGAATCCACAGTCCTACCTCAGTGTAGTGTGCGAGCTTGGCAGGTTATTAGCGCAGCCATAGCCACATTCCCCTTTGTTTAAAAGCGCCAAAATGTTTGAATAGAGTTGTAATGTGCCTTTTGACATTGCATAACAATAAAAGATGAATGAATCTCGAGTATCCACAGCATTTAAAGGGTTGTTATCTCGGTAAGGAAATATTCAGGAACCGAAGCAATATCCACACAGACCATCCATTCTATGGTTTGCAGCAAAAAAGACCCTTAGTCTTAAGAGCGACACCATATGACCCCGCCCCCACGAACCGAACCGCTTCAGAATGATGAACATGAACATAGCGTGCGTGTCGTTTCGGATCGTGACATCTTCGCACTTTAAACGAGAAATCTGTTATATCTGTGCCTCAAATGAAACAGTCTGAGGTAACAGCTTTAAACATGATCGTCATGGATGGACTCGAAATCTGCAACTTAATCTTTTTGTATGACTTGAGAGTGAAAAATCTGATAAGTTGTGAGACAGTATATGCAGTTGAATACGGAATGCAGTCATTCATTCATCAATGGAGATATGTACGAGGTGGGTTCGATCTAACTAACGACTCATGATGAGAGCAGAGCAGTTCGCGGTTGACGCGATGTTCTTGTTCTTTTTATGCTAAATACTCCATCACGACCACATTTTCTAAGCGCTCAACGGCCTTGGCGTAGGACTAATGCAGTTTGCAGTCCTCACCATCTAAAAATATCTGTGCTTTGCGAGAAACATTGAATTCCTTCTCCCACGCTACTGGAACAGCTGAGGAGAAAAAGGTGGATTGCAAGGCTCAAAGGGAACGCCAGCTGCGGGTAAACACCCTCGTATTTGATCGACACGAGGGCGGTGCCACCTAAGAACGGCTTGGTCTCCATTTCTTCCTCGCTCCTACTCCTACGTTACAGTTGATACTGCGGCTGACGTGAATTTCTGTGATGGATTAACCGCTTCGGGCGCATGTGCGACCACTTTTCTGTCTCTGGTAGCGTTGTTTAGCATAGAGGAACATGAATATATATACGGGAACACATCCCTTGGATCTGGTGGACAGAATCTCAGAAGAACAACACTTGATACACTCTTTGTCTGACATTTGTATCTCTCCAGATACAAATACTTCCTTCGTTTTCCGTATCACATATCACATCCTTTCCATCAACACACAAATCTCACTCAATATTCATCATGGGTTGCAACAATTCCCGCCACGTTCTCGAGATGGAGTCTCGCCCTTGCCGTCCTGTCACTCTCTCAAGCCATTCAGCTGGTTCTGCCATGGCATCCTCCTCCATCTTCCAAGATTACCCCGGACTAAGCCGACAACAAATCATCGATGCTTTCCAAAAGATGGCCGAGTATCTGAACGAATACGGCGTAAGCGTAGAATGTGTTGCGGTTGACGGCGCTGTCAACACTCTCTACCTTCGCTCACGAGAGTCAACTCATGACGTCGAGCTTCTACTCAACGACCCTGCTTCAAAGGAAAGCGACATTCTCAGCAACGCTGCTAGTTTCGCCAACACCTCCGCCCAGGGCAGCCTTGGCGAATCATGGCTCAACAGCTCAATGCAACTTTTCCTTCCCCGATATGTGCAGACTTCTCTCTTCGAAGAAGCCAAAAAGCAGAATGAGATTGTCTTCGAGCACCAAGGAACAAATGGTGGACTCAAGGTGTACGCTGCGCCCTGGTCGTATGCTCTTTGCAGCAAACTCAACCACTCTTGCGACAACCACAACCGAAGCGAAGGCATGGATGACGCAGTCGACTATCTCTACCGATACCTCTACATCACTGGACAAGACTACATCATTGCACAGCAGATCGAGGATTGGTGCCAAATGTATCACCAGGATGTATCACGAGAGGCTTTTAGACGCTTGGAACAGACCTATGCCCGAAAGCACGGCAATTGGCCTATTGTTTGGAACTAACTAGAGGAAAAAGACGGATAGAAAAGAAGAAAGGTTTTGGGCTTGTTAGATTTAGATGCATGACTTTTACGATGATACCCGGGTTGAATTTCACCCAAAATTAATGATAATATTGGTTCGGATTGATATATACTCTATTACATACTTCCAGTGAATACTATAACGATCATGAGAGCATGTGTACCGCCTTGCTCCGACTAGGTACAATAGTTAAGCACAGGCATCAACGGAAATGCTACTGTTGATTTACTCCGAGTCGAATTTGTTGGCTGCACATGTCGTGTGATGCATTCGATAGTGTGAGTGCGAGGTTCCTGCTCCAAAGTGATGAAGAAAGATAGCCTGAGAAGTTGTTCCAGACGGCGACTATACGGCTTGCCGTTGTCCTTCGTCTGGACCTTTGTGAGATTCCGTCTGATCCCGTGTTTGATGATATCCTTTCTCTTCTCTGCAATTTAGAATGCTTGGTTAACGCGGGGATCATCTGTAGATAATAGTTAACCCGTCAGCCTCTGATCAAGCGTTACCTAAATCGCAAGAACAGACCGGTGGTCAAAAGACTTAGTTGAAGGGCCAGTTCTTCTCGTAAAGAACATGCCCGGACTTAGTAATCTGCCCGTTGACGTCCTTGGTTAACTTGAGGAGATGTTAGTCAAAGTACCTTGGTAGTAGAAATGTTTATACTGACATCTGGTAGGACGTTGTAGACAGAGGATTGAGCTAGTGGACGAGACACTCAGAGTGCAATCAGGTTTTGGCCGGAGCGCCGGGTTGGTGGCTTTTGTCGAGGTATAGACAGTCCACAAGAGAAACATAATATATCTAACTTCATGGACGTACTGAGTCGTAGCTCCTTGTTGCTGGCATATGGCACGAGGGTGTTTTGTTCGCCTTGCGAACTCACAGCAACGCCCTGACCTCCAGAAGCAACCGGCGAACCAAAGAACGGTCGTGTTCTTGCGATTGTCGTAGAATTTGGTCGTTTCATCCTGTTGATGCCCAGTCCTACTTTGTATATATATATATATATCGATGATCCTTCGGACTCTTCGTCAGTATTGCCTCTCATACTTTTCAACAAAAATCCTCTTACCTCTTACTCCAAAGGATTTCCCGAATCTGTGAGACCAGGCAGCCCAACACCTGTCAACCATAGTCCATGTTGGTAAAATGCAGTTTTTTCAATCTTCATGTGCGGAAAGTCATCTTCTCAGACTAGGAGAACGGAGACTTTGCGATGGGGCTGACATGTACATAACCTCAGGAAGACAGTTACGCCGTCGAAGACCTCGGGACGGGCGCCCGGAACATGTTCTTCGGTCAACTGGGTTCTCGGAACCCAACTGAGAGCAGTCCTAGCGATACTCTCGCTGGTCACTTAAGTAGCAGTGGCTAGCTGCTCCTCAAGAAGCTTCCCAAGCGCAATGTAACAAGATCCTAGAAAGTATGAGTTAGATGGGTTCAAGAAGAGTAGGACGTTAAGTACAACGTACCTTCTCGGCGAATTCTCTTTAATCCCATATATACAGGTGTTAGGGGTGCCCAGCCAAGCCTCATGTTGTTTGGACTGCATAGGATACTTGAGAGTTGGCCATGACCGATGTTGTCATGACTTGCATCACCACAGGCGCTGGGGTCTTCAAGATTGATCCTTGGAGCTGTGTCAAACATGTCTGGTCCCCAGGCAGGACTGTTCATACCGCCTAGGGTATTCCCTTCAATGTTGTTGCACTATATATAGTACCAAGGATGGTTGGCTGTGCAGTTCTCGGTGTCAGATTGATGCTATGCAAGCTCAGACGAGTCATGATCTCTCAGGTTTGTTCGAACCGAAAAGAGAAATCGAGGTCTTCATCCGAGATAGGATGTTCTTCGTTCCAGAAACTTCACGACCTCCTGGGCCGTTGAGAAAGAGTTGTGTTCGGACTTCTTCGTGTCTTTGTATGTCATCGTCTGCCTAGACTTCTTCTTTTTGGGTCGGCGGATCTTTGGAATCGGAATAATTCCATCATGAACCGGGGGAAGGGAAGGTCTGACGCGGTCGATGCATCTGGCTTCTTTTATATATGAATGTCGATATTCGTCCGGTGCTCCTCGTCAACATCATACCAGAAGCCGGTAATACGGCTATATATTCAGCTGCAAAAAAACATATGAAGAAGAGTCCAACTCTAATATAGGTAAGAAACTGATCTCTCAACGCAAGATGCGCCTTGTATGAGATGAAGTCGTTATATCATAGGCAGTACAGACGTGTTGTTCTGACCGATGAGCGTAGAGCTATATACAGCTATAAATGCAAAAAGAATACCACGTAGATAGCCTGGGAAAAGCCAGCCTTTTTATAGTTCAGTCAGCAACTCGTCTTTCTCAGACCTTTGTCGGAGGCAGATACAAGTCATCTAGGTGAATGTAACAAACAAGCTACCAAGCATGATGACTTGGGATGCTACAAAGGCAACAAGAGAAATCGTATGTGATGGTAGCCAAAGACTTTGTCATAAAGACAAAAGGCCGAAACCGGGGGCAGACGCAGCACCGCAGGTTTGGCTATCGTCTTAAAATCATGATAGAAACAGCATACATGCAGCAAAGCAGTAAGTATTTACGCTGCGACTCCCCGATGTCCTGTCAAGCATATGTCATGATCGATTGCCGACTCTCCAGCCGACATCTGCTACGCCTACAGAACAAATAAGATCGAACTATTGTGCCATTTGTCTCTTGTCTACCTGTTTTCTACAACACATTTCCTGCAAACAGATAGAAACAGACGATGTTGGAAGAGGAAGTTACGTTACAATACGGAGTCACGGTGGCTCGACCCTTGCTAGCCGTAGTAAACCCGGCCAAACAGCAGGCACGTCACTGAGGCAGCGGCTTGAATGACGTCTCTTTAGACTTTACCTAAGCTCAGGTCCCGTTCTTACACGTCTCACTCACTCACTGCCCAATTCACACTGAAAGGATATTCATCTCACTCAAAGCTTATAATTTGAGTAGCATCATATCACTCACAAGTTTCTAGCCAGTGGTGATTTCTTTTCCCATCTACAACCGCCAACCCGATCTCACTATTTGCCCCTCAACAAACCCCACTATCACCAAACATCACCGCCAACATGGCTACCGATTTGGAGACTCTGCTCGATATGGGCTTCGACAAGGAGCGCGCTGAGATTGCTGTCAAGAAAACAGGAGGACGTATGTTTTGCAATGTCAGATTGATGGCCAAGCTAACTTGAAAAGTCCAGGGTGCTCTTCAATGGCTGGAGGATAACCAGGACAAGCCTATTGATGAGATCAAGGCTGCCGCTACCGCTAAGGAGGAAGATGATGACGATGACACTGAGGCCAAGATCAAGGAGATCGAGACTGGAAAGGCTGCTTCTCTTGTCTGCAATGAGTGCGGCAAGAAGTTCAGAAACCATGACCTGGCTACCTATCACGCAACCAAGACGTATGTTGGACTTACACAACAATTATCCTAGAATGGTTTGGCTAACTGGGTTGCAGTGAGCACACCGATTTCTCGGAGTCTACAGAGGAGATTGCTCCCTTGACCGAAGATGAAAAGAAGGCTAAGCTTGAAGAACTCCGCGAGCGTCTCGCGGCCAAGAGAGCTGTGCAGTCTGTCAAGGATAAGGAGGACCACAAGCGCAATGAGGTAAGCGAGTTTACAATTAATACCCCGAGCCTATAATTAACCCATTACAGCAAATCCGACAAAAGTCCACCAAGGAGAGCCAAGAGGCTAAGGAGGAGTTGGCCAAAAAGCAGGCCGTCAAGGAGGCTGCAGCAAAGCGACAGGAGAAGCTCGAGGATCAAGAGGCCAAGCGCCGTATCAAGGCCAAGATCGAGGCCGACAAAGCTGAGCGACGACGAAAGGCAGAGGAGGCTAAGGCTGCCCGGGAGGGCCGAGCTCCTCAAGCTGAGGCTGTGGCTCCTGGCGGCGCCGCTGCTGTTGCCGCTGCATCCAAGCCCAAGAGCAACCACAGCGAGGCCCGACTTCGTCTTCAGATAGATGGTGGAAACATCACCAAGACCCTGCCCGCTGAGACAACACTGTTCGAGTTGGCGCAACAGGTTCAGAGCGAGACAGGTAACGCTGTCTCCAGCTTTACAACTACATTCCCCCGAAAGACCTTCGAGGGTGACGTCGATTTCTCCAAGACCCTAAAGGAGGCTGGCCTAGTTCCTTCTTCCGTTTTGATCGTCAAATAGGTTATGACGTTGTAGTTGGCAAAGAGTGCATGGCGCGGCGTTGGTGGGAACATGCAGAGGATACGCATGGTGCTACGAAGAACAGAAAAGTCCTTTAGGTAGATATAGAAGTTGGCAAGAGGATCTCAGATCGTCTCGTCACAGTCACAGTCACCAGGCACTTTAGACGAATAGTCACGCTTTGAAGAAACCCATATTGAACTCAAACCACCCATGGCGGGACTTTTTTTTATCAGAGCCTTTGAATTGACCAATTCTCCCTCCGCGAAACTCCGTTGAGCGCATTCATCACAGCGTCGTATGAGAGAAGCGACTCTGTCCAGGGCGCAGGGTATAGTGCCCGCATTCCATCCTTTATGATCGATTGATTGGAAACCCCGAAACCATGCAGTCGAAGTACAAAGAACAAGGAAACAGTCGTAGCGGCGTAACTTCTTAGTCGAAGAGACCGAAGCCCATGTCCTCGTCAGACTCCTCCTTCTCTGTGTGGTTGTCAGTAATCCGTTCTGTGTCTGTCGTAGTATTTCGTGGGTCAACGTACCCTCCTCCTTCTCCTCAGCGGGAGCAGCCTCGTCAGCAGCACCACCAGCAGCGGCAGCACCACCGGCGGCAGGGGCAGCACCGCCACCGGAACCGACGTTCACGAGAAGGTCCTTGACATCCTTGCCCTCGAGAGCCTATAACAATAAATTCCGTCAGAAAATCGAAGTCCTGGAAACGAGCGCGCGCGAGTCGCTGGGATAATGATCGATGGTTCGTACCTTGGCGAAGATGGAGGTCCAGATGGGCTCAACCTCCTCGACCTTAGCGGCCTTGATGAGGGTCTGGAGCTTGTCGGACTGTATTGTCGCGATGACGAGTTAGCAATCACAAACACACAAATTCGTAGAAATCGCGGGGCATGAGCCGGGGAGGAATTAAACGTACGGTGATCTCAACACCGTCGTCGGCGAGGATCAGGGCCGCGTAGGACGAAGCGAGCTCGGCGTGAGACATTGTGAATGGATTTTGACGTGCGGGTGGGAGATTGTAAAGTCTGCACGAAGTCGAGTCGTTTGATGGTTTGAAGTCGGATATCACCAGGATGGTTTCACACAACTGGGAAATTCGGTTAGGTCTTTCAAGACCTAAAAGTGTGCGGGAGAAAATAATGATCCGCTCCGCTGGTGAGTCACGCCTTTCATTGGCTGTTAGTCAACGAACCAATGAAATGAGGTTCCAAGCATGCCATGATCTTTACCCCACCTTCTGGCTGCGGCCCCCACTATTGTCGTCAGGTTTGGTGCTCAATGCTCAATGCCGTAGGCGTGGGCGTGCCGCGTGCAGCGAGAGCAGCAATCCATGGATCCTTGGAGGGGGTCTAGGCCTGGGCTCCAGCTTCCGTCTCATAAGTGATGTGACAGCATAACTTGGTCAACCCCAATTCAATCCATCCAGTTGAAACACTGCAGTGATACTAGTAAATTTCTCCATAGGCTTGTCATTGTCATTCTGTCATCAATCACTTATCCTCACTTTGACATCCCATAACTTCACATAATCATCCCATACTCGTTCATTGCTGGTGACGAATCGAGCTACTGTGACATCCGGACTTCGAAGAACGGACTTAGTCCATCACGACCTCCCCACCAAAGGTCGACTCAACTTCCCTGAATCTCTGGCCCCGCCGCCACTTTCATCGCCTTCGTCACTCCACGGACCTTCGGACAAGTTGCAAAGAGCAAGAACAACAAGCGAGGTCGATCCTAACTTTGATATATCCAATCCATCGCCGACTTATCCCTTTACTCCTCATTCAACATCTCCATATACAGCAGTAAGCTCGAACAGCAGCTATCAATATGGATACTCCAGCAATTCCGATGCCGCGAGACCCTCGCGAGCAAGCTATTCTACAGAAGCTGTCAATGATCCGAGATCGCCTGCTGCTCCTCAAGCAAGATCGTACAAACTACATTCGAACGCAGGATGTCATGCCTCTGTTCGATGAGACTATGGACCAGGTCAAGGAGTTGACTATCGTACGGGCGGAGACAGGCGCTAAGGAGGAGAACAGATGTATGTCTTCAACTCCAGTCGCGAATGATAACACGATACTAATAACGTTTTCGCAGTGGATAAGGTCCTCGAGAGCTGCTTCCAACTGCTTTCTCTGTTCTACCTAACCATCGGACGAAACAACGAGGCGCCTGCGACCTACGCTATGACATCAACTGTTAAGCGACTTCTCGACCACCTTGTCGAAGCCGAACTCTACTCCGCCAAGGACCTCGGCAGTATCAAGTCCACACTCGAGGATCTATCTAAGAGCATTCGCGATGCTGCTAGTGACCCATCCCCCGATAAGCGACACCCACCATACATGCTCACACTGCTCGAGAACCGTGTTGAGCTATGCAACTCGACCCTAGCGAGACTCCAGAAGCGATTAGAGAAATTGCCCGATTATCTGCTGGAAGCTCATGAGAAGCTTATTTCCATCTTGCGATCGATTTCGCTGGCCAACACTAAATCCAAGGTGAGCAAGCTTAGCGATACGATGGCAAGGTACACTATGGACTAACATTATTCAGTTTTCGACATCCGAGGTTAAGAAGCTACGGAACCAAATCTTGGAAATTGGCGAGAAGCATAACAATGGCACATTTACCGCAGAAGATGGAGCTTTGGAGGAGGGTGGTGAATTGGTTCGAGACTTGTACAACCGCTGCGTCCGCTGGTCGGACATGGTTCTTGAGAGGTAAGATGCGCGTAACTTTGTGGGAAAGCTCAACTGACGATTACAAGGCAAGGAGAGGTGGCCGAACAATGGCGACCGATTTACGACGCACTCATTCACATTCGCAACGACCTCGAGAAGCTTTCCCTCACACAGGCTTGGTCACTCCGAGAAACAGACCTGTACGATTTCCAGCGACAACTCGATCGAATTGACGAGAGCCGAGGTGATAACGGTAACTGGGTGGACGACCGAGGGCGACCAGCGGACCTCTGGACTCAGCGAACTTTCCTGTACCTGATTCGACGATCATACGCCTACATTTACTCATTCATGCTGGCATCCGAGCCAGTGTCTGAAGCTCTTTTGCCTGTTTACAACCAGTTGCAGACACTGAAGCGATGTCTGATTGAGGTTAAGAAAAATGGAGGTGTCTCTTCGGTGAGAGAGCTGTACCCCTACAGCATGAAGGTATGTGGATCCTCTAAAACGACGTAGTATATTGTCTAACATAAAACAGCTCAACTCTTTGGATAACATGAAAGTGGATGGCAAATTTGTTGTAAACGGCGATATCCCCGAAGGACAAGGCAGCGTTACCGAGCTCTTGGCCGAGTGTTTCGACCTCAACTACGAACTGAGAGTTGCAGCTGAAATGGCAGCTGAGAGCGGCGAGACCGAGGCTTAGATTATGATAAAGCAGTGGCAGGTCTCCGCACCTGACGAGAGGACAGGTTCCCCATGCGGGACTCTGGTGTACGATGGCGTTACTTTTACTTGAATTGGAAATCCTTTGGCTGGGCAGCTCGTTTCTGCGGTGTTTGGCAATTACTCGGGCTTGCTTTCGTGGAGCTACTAATGAGATGTTTATGTATGTATAGCGACTCGAGGGGAAAGATATGGAATAGCTGGTGACAGGGGATCATTGCTACAGGATCGGTTTAAGAGTTACTTGGCAGTCAGTAAATGAGACTGGGCACATTATTAAGGTGCCAGTGCAGCTAGCAGAATTATTATTTGGCAGTTCGCTTCTGATGTTACTATTTTGCGCATTTGTGATATTAGTTGAATCTAAAGGCAGCCTTGAAAGGGTAGATTTGGACCTATGTATGATGTTAGTCTAAGCTTGAAATATGGTCTTGTAAGCTTACCTTGTCCATATCCCAAACTCCTGAAGTCGCGTAGATATCCTTGCTTAACGCCTCTCGCACCTCTTCCACGGACTCGGCAATGCAGACAAGTGTACTTCCTGCAAAGTCCAAACTGCTGGGGCTATCATCTTTGGGAACACTGTTCAGAATGGCACCTAGATGCGTTAACTTCATACTCCAATACCAGGGTATGGATAGTGTTTACCTCCCATCTTCCAGTTCCCACTCTCAACGTTGGGCTTCATATTCTCAAAATGTTGTCTACACCTCATCAGCACCTCTCCTCTCCAAGCCTATCTCATAACTTACCCTCTCACAGCAAGTCGCTTCTCAAGAACGCCAGGCTTATCATGAACCACGACGAGAAACTCGTACTTGCCCTGAGGAACGGAAACTGCGCCGGAAGCCATTGTTCGAAGTGTTCTTGTAGTGTTAGAAGCTAAAGAGGGAGCGGCTTTGGGTCTGATGAGTGAGAAGATACGAGAGGACATTGTAAGTAAGAATTGGGCTTGTTTATGTAGTTGCTGTCGGATGAGGTGATGCGGGATTGCGGGGGAGTCGGGTGTGGGGAAGTGGAGGGTGGAAGGGCGTGGTGGATTATTGGGTACGCCCTTTGATGGATGAAGAACTGGGATGGAAAGGTAATTGTGGGTTAGAACATCCGATGTTCTTTTTGATAAGTTTAGATATACAGTGTTTTGTTTGTGTTAGCATTTTCTGAGCTGGTTCGTTGTTTCGTCGTATTGAGTGCTGAAGCTTCAGGGTAGGACCACGCCGAAATCGGGTCCAAGCTACAAGTACACTCACTGGTTTGTCATGATGGACGATGTGAACTGATAAATATTGAATCAATGATATGATTGATGCCAAATGGAGATCTATGTGCTAAAACAAACGGAAAGTGTACAAGCCCTTCTAATCGTTCAACCCCTCTATTAATATCCCCAAGCCAACGAATTCTCATTTCGTCACCCCAAAATCTGAATCTAAGCAGTTTGATGTTGAAACTCGTGACTTTCATGAGAGAGTTTCGATGAGTCCAGCTTCTTGATATCGTGCTTGATGTCTCGAGTCTTGATGCCAACGGCGATGAAAATGATAGTAACCAACAGCTCTGGGATCATACCAAGGCACACTTCAATTGCCTTCGAAGACAAGAAACCTGATGTAGGGTCGGAGATCTGAAGCTGCAGGAAGGCAATGGCGTAGGCGAGACGGAGACAAAGGAGGGGAAGAGTGATGAAGACTGCGTACAAGAGCTTGTAAATGTCAGCATAGCCCTTATCATGAGGGGAGTTAGAGTTGGACTTACCAGCTTACCACCCCGAAAAGAGGGAGTGGAGCCATTTGTAGGAGATACTCTGGCTTTGCCAAGGGACCACAAGGACCAAATAGCAATTAGGAACCAAGCCAGAGCAATGAGTGCAGACGCAACTTTAAGAAGAGTCTTGTACTTGTCGACGTCTTTGCCATCTTGCAAGTTGATAATTGAGACGATGATGAGAGCCATGGCTACTCCGACTAAACCGTGGTACTTGACTTCGAGAACGATGTCGAGACGTCTGTTAAGTCGAGGGTTTGTGGCTCTTCGACTAATATTTGTTAGTAATTCGTTATGGTATCGGGGGGATGCTGGGTACTTACGCCTCATGTAGAATTCCAGATGTGGCTAGAAGTAAAGGTGAGAGGCCTATACTGTTAAGAATAACAGGGCCAGTTGAGCTACTCGCGCCGTGAAGACCAATTCCGCCAGTGGTGATGCGAAGAACACAGAAGATCTGGATATAGAGCCATCCGATGAAACCAGTCTTTCCATGCTTGAAAAGACAGTATATGGCTGGTTGAGCTAGGATGATGTAAAGGGCCAATTTAGCTGCAGCGATTGAGTCTGTCATTTTGATAAGAGGAGATATTGTATGAGTAAGTTGGTATGAATCCAATGATGCTAGTTTGATGAGAATACGAAAAACGAAAACATGATGATTTCAGTCTTTATTATACTTTAAAAAGAAATCTATACAGGCTGCCTCCTTTTTTTCATTTCGTGGCAATGCTTTGAGGTTATTGCCTTGCGCCTCGATAACAGGTTTAAGAGGTTGAACGAGAACGACGGCTAGGAACCACATTTTGGTGTTGAAGATCTACAGTCAGATATTAATTAGATCCTACACAAAATCCATCCAATGAGAAAGCGAGAGTTTGTCCCAATTGGTGGTCGTCTTACATGCAGATGGGTATCGGATAACGGCACCGACTAGCGCTCGACGATCTTACATAGCCATAGCCACTATAAGGCTCGTCGTTCTCGTTCTCGTTCAGCGATCATCTTACACCGACCCTCAAACAAGGTGCATTTGTTAGCAATATGAACGAATCGCAGCAGCCGCGTAAACGTGCCGCCAAACTATTCCACAAAAAGTCCCGTACTGGCTGTCAGCAATGCCGAAGTCGTCGTGTCAAGGTACGACATCTTCTTTCTCTGTAGGATGGCTCGACTTACCATACTCAAGTGCGATGAGACGAAACCTATATGCTCACACTGCGATCGCCTTGCATTGACATGTATATATGATCGCGCTCAGTCCGATACCAACTCTGCGTCGCCGACTGAAAGTGGAGGACAGCCAAGCAAGGCTGCGGAAACCATCGTTGATCCTCCAGAGTCAGAGTCTAGGAGACGGTTAGAACTCAGATTGTTTCATCACTACATGGCAGAAACGGGTCCATCTCTTTCTCTGGACCCTGCTACAGCGCATTTCTGGAATGCGACTATTTGTCGACTGGCTCTTGAATCAGACTCGACTCTCTATGCGATATACATGGTTTCTGCACTGCATATGCAGAAGAAAAATACCATGACAGACACAAAAGCTCTGGATATATGCCAAACGTATCTCAACATGTCCATCCGGGAACATCACAGAGATGTCGCCGAGATCAATCTCAGAAATGTAGAGTATATTGTTCTGACCTCTAGTCTACTACGCGTCTACGGCTTCGCCAGACTGCAAGGCCGCTCACTAGAACCATATACGCCTCCCGTGGACTTTCTACGCATCACAAATACGAGCACCGCATTATTCAGAAAAGCATTAGACTTCACACAAGACCACCCGGAGTCGGTAGCCAGCAAAATGATCGACAGCGCCGCGGATCTCCTAGCAGATCTGGAATTCAAAGAACTCCCCTCTGACTTATCACCACTTCTCAACTACGAAACCGGAGACAAGAAAACAGAAGAGGCCTACGCACGAGCGATAACCTACATAGGCAGTATAAGAAAAGCACTAGACGAGAAGAACGTGGTTAAGAGTATTGCACGAAGAACGATTGTGTTTCCAATGGTTATGCATAAGGAGTTTGCGGATTTGGTGGAGGAGTTGAGACCGCGGGCTCTTGTTATTTTGGCGTATTATTTTGGGTATTTGTCTATGTTGAGTGAAATTTGGTGGGTTGGGGATTCGGGGGTTAGAGAGATTAGAGCGATTGAGAGGGTTATGCCGAAGGAGTGGTTGGGTTGGCTCGAGTGGCCGAGGAGTGTTGTTCGGGATCAAGGTGTTAAGATGGAGTGATATTGTGAGTGGTAGTTGAAGACATTCTAGAGTTTTCTATCCTTATGAGGTATGTCCAAAATGCACTGATGAGTCCAAATATTGAAGAGCCAATGCATAAGAGACGAAATAGTTTAGTTATCTTATGCTACCTTGGACCTGCTCTCAGGCTACTTTATTCTGACATCCTGAGCCTTAGAGGACAATTCTTCTGACACCCACCTGTCAATGTGTAGGAGAAAAATACCATTGTTGTGTTATGTTCTCCATGGTGAAGTGTCTCATGCTCATCTCGTGAACATAGACTCACAGAGAATGAGTCTCCGATATACGGGGCAAATATGCCAACTCCGAATGAGGTCAGATGATGATGAAATATCTACAAGGGTAGCTCTTAAGCGAGTGATGGACCCTGACTAGGCCTGACTAAAATCAAGACCCTGTTTTGACTTGACCAACATCGTCATCGGAGAAGTTGACAACCGTAGGCTAGAGATGCCATGAAGTATCACGGTACTGTATATCCCATTACCTAATCCATTTTCTCTTTATTATTTGTTTTGGAAATTTTTTTATGCTTGGCTGTGAGACCTCGTGCGCCATCATGCCATATGGGTGATATGGGGAATGGTGCCATGATGGATCTGGGGTATCGTATGTACAGCATCTGGGGCGCATTGACAAACAGTAAAGAAAAGCAACTCGATACGTCTCCGTTTGTTTTTGCTATCACAAATAGAAGAATTATTCTCATCATGGGTTCGGAACATCCGTCATAACTTGAATAATCGGCGGCTCACGGACGTCGCGGAGTTGTAAAAGCCGGGTATGCTCCGCTTCAGCTCCGAGCTGATCCAGCATCGGTCTTTATTCTCCGTGTTTGCCTCCAGGAATTGATCTCAAGAATTGTCAGAAATGTATCAAATAATAAGTAATAAAAGTAATTAGATTGCAGGAATTGTACGAACTGCTTATAATAGCCTCGTGAGATATCAGACCATTTCATCGCGCAATTGTTAGCGGGGAAAAGGTGCGAGCTGGAGCTGTAAATGCAGATGTAGACGCGGGATGGACGGGGTCTTGGGTCAGCTGGCGATTGGATTGTGTCAGTGAGGGTCCTTCCTTCTATATCCGATCCGTATATGATATAATATCTCTTTCGCCCTCTCACTTCCTACCTCCCTACTCTCACCCATACACCAAACAAACAAGCAAACAATAATTCTTCAATTATCACCACTGGGATTCCATGCCCTACATTCTACCTACCACCTATCTCACCTCCCCATACACATCCCAAAAACCCACAATGCCGCCCTCAGTCTACATCCTCCTCCAGCGCGACACGGAAACCAACGTCACAATCTCCTCAGTCTATCTCGACTTGCAAGACGCCAACTCCGCGCTTCTTCATCTCGCGCAAGAAGCTGGCGTCGATCCCGCAACAGTCAAACCCTCTACAAACACAGAGGAAGTCCAGCAGCCATCAATCGTCAAGGAGCCACTACGATGGGAGGCCGCTGATGGCACGGCCGCTTGGGTTGAGCGCCATACTGTGACGAATCGCAAGGTGCATGCGCCCGGAAGTGCTGAGAAGCCTGGGTTGAAGAGGAATGATAGTCATTTGTATATCAACGATGATGATGATGATGTTATTGAGGTTGTGGATCACGATGGACAGTACGACTAATAGATTTTACGAGGCGATTAATGTGGAGGATACCTGTCATCGTCTAGAGGGAGCACAAGCTGAGGGAATTTTGGGGATATATCGGATTTACTGTGGCGGATGCGAATCATGGAAATGCGTGCAAGACAGCGTGAGACAAACCGAGTTCTAAGGCAATTCAAAGCGATGCTTTTTATTCAATTCAACAACTTCTATCCATCTTGTTTAACATGCTTCTAAATCTATCATCCTGTAGTCTAATTTTATAGCCTCATACCAATGCGTTTACAGCTTGGCCTTGGGAGCAGACATCATGGTCTCGGCCACGATTCTTCTCTGGATCTTACCAGTTGCAGTCTTAGGCATGACTTCAGTAAAGTAAACCTGCAAAATTATTAGCATATTCTCAGAGTTCATCACTTTTATGGTAAAACTCACCTTCTTGGGCACCTTGAACTTGGCAGAGCGCTCCTCGACCCAGGCCTTGAGCTCCTGAGCAGTCAACTTCTCGCCGTTCTTGAGAACAACGGCAACACCGATATCCTGTCCGTAAACCTCATCAGGGATAGCAAAGCTGACGGCCTCGCTGATTTGGGGGTGGCGGGTGAGAACGTTGTCCAGCTCGATGGGGCTGATCTTCTCGCCGCCCTTGTTGATGAGCTCCTTGATGCGGCCAGTGATAATGATGTAGCCATCCTCGTCCTTCTTGCCCTGGTCACCGGTTCGGAAGAAGCCGTTCTTGTGGTAGGATTCAGCGTTGGCCTTGGGGTTGTTGACGTAGCCCTTGGTGACGTTCTCGCCAATGATGCAGATTTCACCCTCAGTACCCTGGGGAACCTCCTCGCCCTGCTCGTTGAGGATTCTGACATCGACACCCTGGCCAATACCGACAGTTCCAGCCTTTCTCTTGGCAGGAGGAAGAGGGTTGGAGGTCATTTGGTGAGCGGCCTCTGTCATGGCATACGCCTCGAGAACGGGAGCGTTGTAAGTCTCCTCAAGCTGCTTGAAGACAGTGGGCGACAGAGGGCTGGAGCATGATCGGATGAAGCGAATCTCGGGCTTGGGGCTGGGAGGAGGGTTCTTGAGAAGGATCTGGTGGATCGTGGGAACGGCTGTGTACCAGTTGGCCTTGTGGGTGATGAAGTCGGTCCAGAACTCGGAGGCGGAGAACTTGTTGGGAACGACCATGGAGCCTCCGGTGAATAGAGGAGCTAGGAGACCGCAGAGAAGACCGTGGACGTGGAACAGAGGCATGACCAGCATGGTTCGGTCCTTGGGTGTGAGATCGTATGTGTTCTTAATGTTGTCTGTGATGGGTTAGTCATGACGAGTGAGATGAGCTGTGGTGAGACGTACTCATGGTTCGGGTCAGGTTGCGATGAGTGAGAGGGACCTATGAATGTGAGTATGAGATATCGCAACATCATGTCAGTCTACTTACCACCTTGGGGCGCGATGTGGTGCCACTATCAATTGTTAGTTATGAGCTTGTCGCAAATCGCATGAGACCAACCTAGTGTGCAGAATAAGAGCAACATCATCAGGCTCAGCAGTAAGAACCTTCTCTTTCTTGCCCTTCAAAAGTCCATAATCCTTAACGTCAAGCGCAACCTCACCCTTGCTCTCATCCCAATAGCACTCAGCAACAGCAGCATTGAACTTCTTAGCCGCCTTCACACTAGGCGCACCAGCAGCCCAAGCGCCTCTGGGAACGAGGACGATCGCGCTCTTGACATCCTCGATATAAAACTCAAACTCATCCTGCTTGTAGGCCGGGTTGAGAGGAGCAGCGATTCCGCGCTGCCACGAGGCGGCGAGAAATGAGACGATGAACTCGTACGAGTTTACGAGCGCGATGGAGACGGGCGCGGCTGTTGTGATGCCGAGGTCGGCGAGCTTGCGCTGGAAGGTTGAGATGTCGGACTCGAGGTTGGCGTAGCTGACGGTGAGAGCTTTGGGCTTGGAGGGAATGATAATTGCCTCCGCAGAGGGATTGCTCTTGTTGATTGCGGTCTGAAGGGTTGACATTGTAGCGATTATAATTAAAGATTTAAGGACTGAGATCCAGTAACAATGATGGTGATAAGGGAAGGTTGAGCTAGTAAAGATAAAGATCTGAAATTCAATACAACGGACGGACGGCAATCGACAACGGTCTATAACTAACTTAGCGTTCTGTATTCTACGCGATAACCAAGGTAAGGGGAGTTATCAGTATTTAAATCAAACATGACGTGCTTGGCTCTATCCCGTTTTCCCGGCCAAGGGTCCGGGGGTGTTTCGGCTTCCACTTAAATCGGTTTACCCGTCGAACTATGTCCACTTGCCAAGGTGGATTGTGTCAGGCAGTTTACGCGTCTTCTTCATGGTATATATAATAAAGCAATGTTCCCTGAAACGAGAGGGAGCCAATTGGTAACTGTCAGATCGAGGTTTGAGGCATTAGGCGAGTTGAGTTACCGGGACACTAGGCGAGTTGACGGGCAGCTCTGTCTGTTACTGGGACACTGAAGTATGATGTAAATAACATGGGTATCCTGTTTACTAAATCCAGGAACACAATTATGCAGTGGATTGTATTGAAGCCCAACTAAACCCCTGGAAATGTTATACTCTCTATCGCAAATACTCTAAATTTTAGGAACAGTGTTGACATATGTCAGTCAATTTGTACCTACATGAATGTAACCCCGAATGATAAATGCCATGTGGCTCAACCCGGAAATCGGCGACTCTCCAAAGACCAAGGTTCAACTCCATGGGGGCCAACCGAAGGCCTACAGTGGAGGTACCTCACTGCAGGTTCTATCCGTGCCCCCAACTCTTCCATCGGCGGGGTTTTAGGCCTGCATCCTGCATCTCAGGGGCCACTAGAGCCTAAAATGACGGGCCATTCGGTTCCGCGGCGCGTACCTTCCTCAACCTAACTTGGTCGTATACGGATAGAGCAACTTTACATCTCACTCTACTGTACAAGCTGCGCCTCAAACTCTCCCCCGCTATCCCATCCCATATTGTATCTGTGTCTTTTAACTTTAGTATCTCAACTTTCTCAACAATTGTCAATTCTACTATTCTATCGTTCCAAAGGCCTGTATTTGCTTACTTGATACTTGGCTAAGCTTTGCGATATCGAGTACATGCCTCCGTTTCTTCCGCGCCGACCGGTTACTCCCCGCTCCTGAGATCGTTCGAATACCATAATTGCCCATCATGGCTGAGGTGGACGCGATGCCCACCTTTGGCACAGAGCTCAAGGTTGGTTGCCTCTTTGACCCTCAACTGTCATACCTTCATAGGCCTTCGCTTTCTGGACTCCTTTAATGCTTTGCGCCTGCATTGAAAGCTGTTGCTCAACGGCCGGCTAGGACTCATGGCTAATAGAGACGCCTTACTAGGATGGCTTCAAACCCGCAAACGTATGGCTCGGCCATGGCATTGCCTGGCTTGACGAAATCCAGCAATTCTACCGAGAGCGCGCAGCCATAGAGAAGGAATATAGCGCAAAGCTTATGGCGCTTTCTAAGAAGTACTTTGACAAGAAGAACAAGAGAACGGCCCAGCTCAGTGTAGGAGACACTCCTGCCATGACACCTGGTTCGCTGGAGAGGTATGAACCAAACGCTCCCTACTCGGCTTACGAAGCTCTTGCTAATTGTGCCACAACAGTGCTTCTTTGACCACATGGGCTACCCAGCTTACAACCGTCGAGACCCGCGCCGGCGAACACGATAAATACGCCAATAACCTCATTTCTCAGGTCGCGGAGCCCCTCAAGTTCTTCGGCGGCCGCTTCGAAGAACTGCGCAAGCGTCACTCTGATTATGCCACCAAGCTTGAGCAGGAACGCGATTCTCAATACGCCGCGCTTGCCAAGACGAAGGGCAAATATGACAACGTTTGCCAAGAGGTGGAGGCTAAGCGCAAGAAGACAGAGGCGCATTTCGACAAGGCCAAGACCCAGAATGCTTACCAACAGCAGATCCTCGAGATGAATAACGCCAAGAATACTTATATTATTGCGATCAACGTTACGAACAAGCAGAAGGAGAAATATTACCACGAATATGTGCCCGAAGTTATGGATAGTCTACAGGACCTTAGCGAGTTCAAGACGACAAAGCTGAACGGCCTCTGGACGGTTGCGACCAACCTCGAGTCTGACATGCTGCAGCAGAGTAACGGCATGGTGCAGCACCAGGGTACCGAGATTCTTAGGAACTTGCCTCATCTCGACTCCATGATGTACATCCAGCACAACATGGGCGCTTTTAACGAACCCGCCGACAAGCATTTCGAGGCCAGTCCCGTCTGGCACGATGATGGTACTATGGTGGTGGACGAAACGGCAAAGATCTTCTTGCGTAATGTGTTGAGCAAGTCCAAGTCGCAACTGGGAGAACTAAGGAGAGAGGTTGATAAGAAGCGAAGAGAAGTCGAGAGCGTCAAGCAACTAAAGCAGAGAGTTCGAGAAGGAAAGGAGAAGAAGGATGAGGTTGAGGTTGTTCGTACGCTCTTCCAGATGCAAGAGAATCTGCATGCGACAGACCGTGAGCGGTTGACAGCCGAGGTTGAAACATCAACTATTACATCTGTCGTGGGGGATGTGACGCTGGGCGCAAAGAACCACAACTTTAAGAGTCAGACATTCAAGATACCCACGAACTGTGATCTGTGTGGAGACAGGATTTGGGGTTTGAGCGCAAAGGGCTTTGATTGCCGAGACTGTGGCTACACATGCCATAGCAAGTGTGAGATGAAGGTTCCCCCTGATTGCCCTGGCGAACAGACCAAGGATGAGCGAAAGAAGCTTAAGGCCGAACGACAGGAGGCTGCGAATAAGCTCCTCAAGCCTAGCACAACGATGACATCGGTGCACTCCAACAACTCGGATGCACCCGAACTTACACGATCTAATACTATGAACTCACTCAGCTCACACTCGGCACGTCCATCTATATCAGGATCTGCTTCCGGGCAGCTAAGCCCTGCTGAGGAGAACCCACCAGACGCAGCACGACCAAGTATGTCGTCAACGACATCTACTACTACTGCGCCCAAGCGAAGAATTATGGCACCTCCACCAACAGCTTACATTAAAGACTCAGGCAGCGAAACGAATGGTGGTGCGAAGGAAGAGAAGAAGGGCAAGATGATGTACCCCTTTGAGGCTACTGGTGAAGGCGAATTGACAGTGCAAGATGGTCGGGATGTGGTGCTACTTGAACCTGATGGTAAGACTTTGCCCTACTTATTACAAGAACGAAGCTAACTTTATTTACAGACGGCTCTGGCTGGGTCAAGGTTCGAGCAGGATACAAGGAAGGTCTCGTCCCATCATCCTACGTTGAATTCACCACAGTCGCCTCACCACCCGCCCCAGCGCCTGCCGCACGACCATCTTCAACCTATTCCACATCCACAACATCCTCCCTAACACAGACACCCAAGAAGAAGGGCCCCGCAGTAGCTCCCAAACGCGGCGCAAAGAAGCTCCGCTACGTAGAAGCCCTGTACGAGTACACAGCCCAGGCAGACACGGAGCACTCCATGTCTGAAGGCGAGCGCTTTGTCCTTGTGCAGGATGACCCTGGTGATGGATGGGTCGAGGTCGAGAAGGCCGGTGTCACAGGAAGTGTGCCTGCGAGTTACGTGCAGGCTGTCTAGAAAACCAGCGAGAATTGTACATGTGAAGTTTGTCAGCGGAAGAGGAAGGGGTTTGCATGAAGAACAGAAGCGTTGTCTCCTTTATTCTTGGACGAGTGCATATGAAGCTGCCAGCATAGCTTGTTGAGTCACTCCTGAAGAGAGAAAGATACTTGGGAGAAGGAGAATCATTGCGGGATACGGTAGCATTCATGGAGTATATACATTTAGTCACAGCATGAACTCAAGTTTAATAAGTACCTGCTGAGCCGCAACGGAATTAAGCTTACGAAGCAATCGTCGTATCTCGCCACTCAACCGAACTTTCCGAATAAGAGTCATAGCATCACGAGTACGCGAGAAAGGCAAAATACACTAGACCTTATTTGAATAACTCGATGGGTGACTCGATTGACTTAAATTCTGAAGCGCTGATAGCTTTTCCATTGTGACAAGCGAAATGGGGGCATCCGTCTAGTTAGGTATAATATTACAGGAATCGTACAAAAAAAGAGCTCAAACGTCACCACCGAGCGCACTATTGATTTCGTTTCTCATACATGCATCTTATCCCATCCTGGTATACTAGCTATCCCACTTGCCATTCTTTCCGTCTCTCTTTCGTAGTTCGTGCTGGGGTTATGCGTGTGCAGTTGTATAAAATAGGAGGGGGATATCATTTCTTCCGAAACCTTGAAATAAACGCCGTGCCAAAAACGTGAAAAGGGAGTATAAATATGTTTAAAAGAAAAGGGATAAAAAGAAACGGCCAAGAACGAAATATGACATGAGTTCGTCCTGGACTTAGACCATGAGCCCCCTATGGTCAAACACCGAGAGGAGTGTGTTTTGCAAATATAGCGTTCAATGAGGATGATGACAATGAGTCTACCAAGTTTGCTGGTTTTGAACAAAAGGTGATTCATATTTCACCAGAAGATGTTCATGCTCCTCGCTTGGTCCTCGCTGCTCGCCAAGCCTGGAATCATCCTACATCATCGTGGCTGTGGGAGCTCCCAGGGCATGGTGGTTAAGACCTTCCCTCAAAGCGTCCTGCAATTCAGCGATCTGAGCCATCATGGACAGAGAATGCGTTGACTGTTGTTGCATCTCGGCCTTGAGTTTCTCGTTCTCGACTCTCAGACGTTTGACCTCTTCCTTGAGCTCGTTGATCTCCTCGGTAGCTTGCGCTTCGCTTGGGCGGCGCTTGCGCTTCATGCCCGTCTGCTCGCTGTCGTTCTCGTCGGACAAGACCATGTCAGGAGGAGGGGTGTTTCCTGCTCCGTCAGGGTTGGTGTGAACACGTCGAAGATGCTCGTTCAAGTTTTCCATCCGTGAAAAGCCCTTCCCTGTGTGCCGCTTGCAGTTGGGGTGAGGACAGTTGACCGTGTTCTTTGGTCCTCCATGCTTGCCGTGAACTTCGCGCTCGTGTCGGAGTAGACCACCTGAATAGGTGAAACCGGGAAGATTCTCGCACCCTTCAGCGGGGCATCGATAGGGTCGCTCATGCTTGTCCATGTGCTTGCTGTAAAATAGTCAGTATATGTTTAGAAATGATACGTAGGATGACTTACTTCCATTCGCACTTGCGCGAAAATACACGGACCTCTTCTTTGCAGTCGTCTTGCGTACAGTGGAACTTGCCATCGGCACCCTTGACAGCTTCTCTCTCTGGCTTGGCGATGGGCTTCACCCGAGTGGGGGGAGGCGAATCGATGCTGGGCGAAAGGTCTTTGTCGTCGGGCAGAGGGTCGAGTGTTGGTGCTTGCAGAGAAGCCTCAATGGGCGAAGGGAACGTGTGATGTCCTAGGTCGAGTCTTGTCGCATCGTGTACGGCGGCAGCATCATCCGGCAACATCCCTCGGTCATCCCCAAGAACACCTGTGGAGTCTGGAAGCATCGCCGCTTCAGTTGTGTATTGACTGAGCTGCTCGGCAACATCGTTGTCGGTGAATCGTTGGTCGGCGGTGTGATCATGATCGTGGTCGTCACCGATGGGAGGGTAGCCCCCATCGTGTATAAAATTCCGAGGCTCGAATGCGACACTCATGATGTCTGTGAATTTGTGTTGGTCTGCGATGGTTGCGGCGGCGACGTAGAAATCGCGGTCGGAAGAGACTTTAATGGGTGATGAGGTAATCAAAGCACTGTCGACGGTTACGAGTAACACCGGTCGCTTGTTAAGTCTATCGTTTTTTAAACTTTGAGGTGTGGGCGTCAGGTATATTGCTATGACCGCACGCCGATGAGTGAGTGATCGGTTCGGTTATGATGAATGAAGCTTCAAGTTGGCCTGAAAATTCTGGTGTAAAAAAGCGGGAGGCTACGGAACCTGGAAAGATTGTGTGGAGAAAGAACTAGATAGATGGATTAGTCAAGCGCTGGCACGTGACATCGCGTATGCAGCGTGGCTCAGCAGAGGGCGAGGGGTTCCAATGTGGCGCCGACCGTTCCGAATTGTCTTGTTAAAACAAGGTCAATGCGAGAGCGGCTTTATTAGTATTCGATTGTTCTCTAGGCAGACGAGAGCCAACGAGTGACTCGATAGGGAAGGTCCCATAATAAGCAAAGTCCTTTGGGCTTGAATTCGGAAACGTGCCAAATCGTGACTCACGCGCTGTGCACCTTAGTGGCGGCGCATAATGGAGTGGGGAAGTACAAGGCTGCGACGAGGAAATGTACTGTATTAACAATACAGAAGTACTCTTTCGCATGGATGTGCCAAGATAGTGCAACAACCATACTCGTTGCCTTCATGGATCTTCACTCGAAGATGTTGTACACGTACTTGGGTACGAGGCTGTGCGAGCTACGTCCAAGTACATCAAGATGCATTTTGACAGGATCTCGTGATCTTATTCACGGTTCCTGGAGTTAAGCAACTTTGCTTATTGGACAAATCCGGTCATCCGTTAGGATTCCTTGTTCAAGGACAATGACGTGCACTCTTAGAGTGTGTTGTCTAACCCCGGTTCGTCAGTACTGTTTCCTTCAGGCTGTAGCGAACAGGCCTGTTGACACCTTCGGCGATAATAAACTTGCTTTCCAATAGTGCTTATTGGGCAGAAGGTAATCAGGCTCATTGATAGTAATTCCATCTAAGGCGAAGCACACGATGACTGGTCGACCTTGCCCAGACGGCTCTCTCCTGCCTGACTCATCGTGTCGGGTTGGGGTTGGTGGTGAGGCCTCACAACCTTATTTTTCAGGGGACAACTCCAGGAACAAGATGGACGACTTCGCCATATTGTCCTTTTTCGTATAGGTGAGCATGTCGTGTCCCAAGACCACTGAGCCTCGAATGCGATAAGACTGAGCTTGAAAAGAAGCAATTGATCCAGATCGAGGCTAGCCTGGCATGTCTGCGACTAACATCGTATCGCTGTCCTGGCTTGGATTCGTTGCGTATGTATCAGAGCATCCGCGAGAGGGTGGCACAAGCAGATGACGATGGAGGTGACGACGATGGTTCAGAGCAGGGCATTGGCGAGACCGTAAAGACCCGGAAATCGCTTAGATAGAAAAGTTGAAATCCGACGGCAATTCATTCGCGATAGCAATTGAATCGTTGATGGAATTTCCAGAAGCGCTCGTAGGGCGATGAGAGATGTTAATCCGACAGATTGAAGAGGTGAGAAGAAGGGGGAAATGCAAAGTTAGAAATTGGAGATTCGGAGAGCGCTTTGTTGTTTTGGGAATGAAGGAAGGACGGGACGGGAACAGGCGGCGCTGGTTTCTCAGGCATTTGTGCAGTTTACACCAGAAATATGAGGTTGACCTTCAGGTTCCCGTTCAACGATACCACCTAGACAAGGGCCAGGCCTAATGCAGCTAATGCTGATCCTGGGGATGTGAGCCACAGCAATTGGGAGAGTTATCATTGGTCCATTGAGACGATCAGAGTTGATGAAGAAACCTTGATTCATCTGGTCTTGTACAGAATGCTCGTCCGAATTTTTGGTCTCTTTGCTAGATTCATGTCTTGTTGTGATTTGACAGAGGCAGGCGATTGGCCTTTGACAAGGCCATGCGTGCACAATTCCATGAGCAATGCCTAGCTGCATAAAATTACAACTGCAGAAAGTCAAAGAACATTATTCCCCAATACACCAATTCCAAAAACGTTGGTATTCGTTCTGTGACCATTCAGCCTTTCGTATGTCTCTCGCTTCCACTATTTGGCTCAAAGCTGGGGCCTTTCCCCGCCTTCCAAGCCAGGTCTCTTAGACACTAAATTGTTGGCTACACGATGCAGCAACTAACCCCTTTGATTGAAGTGGCTTACAGGACTATGATTGTCTTCACGGTATTCTGGCATTGTACTGTTATATCTTGTGATTGGATTCACGCCTGTTTGTTGCGGATGGTCCAATTCCGACTTCACCATCGCGCTGTTGTATGAGAACAATATGTAGTCGTTTCAAGCCATGACAGCAGGAAGTCTATAAAAGAGCAGTGCCATCGTCTCATTCAAGTCATTAACTATAGTTACACTGAAATATCACATTGATAACTCACCGCATATTTTCTAAACAGGCATTATGTCTCTTGGCAAAATCACTACCTGCCTCTGGTTTCAAGACCAGGCCGAAGAGGCAGCGAAGTACTACACCTCTATCTTCGCACCCAACTCAAAGATCACTACCACTCAACGTCATACTCCACCCGGCCGAGACACTGAAAGAGTTATGGTCGTTGAATTTGAGCTCCAGGGCCGCACTTTCGTCGCTCTCAACGGCGGTCCAGCACCATGGCAGTTCAACGAGGCTATGTCTTTTATGATAGACTGCAAGGATCAGGCTGAGGTCGACCATTTCTGGAACAAGCTCAGTGAGGACGGCGACGTTTCCCGTCAACAAAGTGGGTGGTTGGCGGATGAGTATGGCGTTGCTTGGCAGGTTGTGCCTACTGCGCTGAAGAGCATGATGGGCTCTGAGGATAAGGCTGCTGCTGGGAGAGCGACTGGGGCTATGATGAAGATGAAGAAACTTGATATTGCAGAGTTGGAAAAGGCTTTCAAGGGTTGATATGCTAATACGATACTATTAGTTGATGATTGCGAGCTCCTGCTAATCTATACATGTCGTTGCTTAGTAGACGCTATCTACCTCGGGGCCTAGCCTTAGCGAATTACAGTGATGTCAGGCAATTGATAGATAACTGCCGTGGAAACAACAAAATGAAACGGGGCTATGGATACTCTTTGACTCTGTTTGGCTTAAAGAGGAAGGATACCACCTGGAACCCAGCTATATCCGCTATCGGCTATCCACTCTGGAGTTTTTTTTTTATTACCCCGCCATCATGATGGCTCTTCTTTTTTTTTTTTCTCGGTTGCGCCGTATCATAAGACTGAGGACAGGCTCAGCACCATAACGCGGTTCTACACAACGAGAACATTGTACTCCAACAATTTGAATAAATAATACAAATGGAATCCGAGCATTTGACTAGACTAGATAAGCATGATAATGACTCGTGCCAAGACAGAGATTTAAGTTTATTGATACGCAGTGACAGCAGGCGATACCCTAACATTAGTGGGGCTCGACTCATGTGTACCTAGATGAGTCAGCCACTAAAGGTTGGGTAGAAACAGATTTTTTTTATACTCGTTGCTCTCTCGGTTTGCGCTGTGCTTGCATGGTCCCTTGTTCTTCAACCCATTATATCAAGATTCACGATCACCGGTAATCTTCGACACAATGACTGAATTCGAGAATGCGGCGCCCCCGCACGCCACCTACGACGTAAGAGCGAAGCACTCTCAACTCAAGCCTTCATGTAGTATCTTTAGCTGACCATTGCTGTCTCGTAGACCGTCCTTGTCCTGGACATGGGATCTCAAACCAGTCATGTTCGTACTTTCCACAGACTGTCCTGCTGCTCTTGATATGTGTGAAGTAAGGGCTAACATGTCTGAAGCTCATCCTGAGACGTCTGCGATCCCTGGGTGTCTACTCTGAGATGCTTCCTTGCACTCAGAAGATTGGAGAACTGGGCTGGAAGCCTGTTGGTGTTATTCTTAGCGGTGGTCCCTCAAGCGTTTATGCCGAGGACTCCCCCGGAGTGGACCCCGCCGTTTTCGAGCTTGGTGTTCCCGTCTTGGGAGTCTGCTATGGTAACCAGCTGATTGCCTGGCGAGCAAACCCCAAGAGTGTGGCTCCTGGTGTCAACCGCGAGTACGGTGAGACTCAGATGGCCATCCACAAGGTCAACGGCCATGGTGATCGTCTCTTCGAGGGTCTGGGTGACTCCTTGAACGTTGTCATGAGCCACTTCGACAAGGTTGTTCAGCTGCCCGATGGCTTCCAGATCATTGCCACCACCAAGAACAGTGAGTTCGCTGGTATCGCCCACGAGACTCAGCCTATCTTCGGTATCCAGTTCCACCCTGAGATCTCTCACACCGAGAAGGGAACTGACATCATCAACAACTTTGCTACCAAGATCTGCGGTGCCAAGGCTGACTGGAAGATGGACGACTTCTCCACTCGCGAGATCACTCGCATTCGCCAGCTCGTTGGCGAGAACGCACAGGTTATTGGCGCCGTCAGTGGCGGAGTTGACAGCACCGTCGCTGCTAAGCTCATGAAGGAGGCCATCGGTGATCGATTCCATGCTATCTTGGTTGACCAAGGTCTCATGCGTCTCAACGAGTGTGAGCAGGTCAAGGAGACCCTGGAGAAGCATCTGGGCATCAACCTCACCGTTGTTGACGGATCCGAGCTTTTCCTCAGCCGTCTTGCAGGTGTCACTGAGCCTGAGGCCAAGCGAAAGATCATCGGAGGAAGTTTCATCGACCTCTTCGAGATCGAGGCTCTCCGCATCGAGAAGGAGGCCGAGAACACACCCCGTGCTGGAAAGGTCGAGTGGTTCCTCCAGGGAACACTGTACGCCGATATTGTCGAAAGCTTGAGTTTCAAGGGAGCTGCCAGCTCTACCATCAAGTCTCACCACAACGCTGGAGGTCTTCCCGCCCGTATGCAAAACGGCGAGGCCCAGCTCAAGCTCCTCGAGCCCCTCCGAGAACTCTTCAAGGATGAGGTTCGAGCTTTCGGACGTCAACTGGGTATCCACGAGGAGCTCATTGGCCGCCACCCCTTCCCCGGACCTGGTCTGGGAATTAGAATCATCGGCGAGGTCACCCCCGAGCGCGTCGAGATTGTCCGCAAGGCCGATCACATCTTCATTTCCATGATCCGAGAGGCCGGTATCTACGACGAGGTCACCCAGGCCTACGCTGCTCTTGACACAAACCGAGCTGTCGGTGTCCAGGGAGATGCCCGTGTCTACGGCTACATCTGCATTCTCCGAGCCGTCACCAGCTTGGACATGATGAGTGCCGAGCCCTACGAGTTCAAGTGGAGCCTCATCAAGGCTATCAGCAGGAGGATCGTGAACGAGGTTGACGGCATTGCCAGAGTGGTTTACGACACCACTGCCAAGCCTCCTGGTACCATTGAGTTGGAGTAAGGTTTTGCATCAAAAGAATTTTTAAGAAAACAAGAGATTATAGCTCAGGCACAGACCTGATTTGGCGTTTAGTGGGATAGGAAAGTTAGATTTGCGAAATAAAAAGGGACATTTTTCTATGGCAATTGTTACATGACTTGACTCACCTCATCTCCCCAATGACTGTGCAGTAACAAACATCCCCATCTCTAGATCTCCAGAGATCTTGAATACATGCTAGCTAAGCTGAATCCATGTCGAACTGTTTTAGTCTCTTTTCTTAGAAGGCCGAGCGAACACCGAAGCTTTCTGAACCAAATACGTAAAGGCCGAGATCTGGTTCAAGATGGCGCTTGCATTAGATTATCCCATGATCTTAATAGTCATAGGTTACCGAGTACCGGCGGCTGGTCTCGGAAGGTTGCCGAATATTAAGGGTATCCGTCTCCGGCTTCAAGGCCGGTAATACCGAGAACGGTAGTTGCCGGGCCGCTTCAATGTAACCCGCGTATTCGATCTATCGTTTGTCGATCATTTTTCAACAGATGCTGGAATATTCTAGCTCCAGATGACTGTATATTCTGAAGAATCGAATGGTATCAAGTCCCCCAACTGTATATGATTCTTTGTAAATAAAATGTATTACTGAGAGCAAGAGCCGATCGCGGCATAAAAAGAAGGTTTCCCCTGTAGTAGCCGCATCTACAGTGGTAATTAATGCTAGTGGCTCCATTAAAGCTCAGAAGCTAGAACTTCCCCAACCCGTTCGAAGCTGAGCTATTTCCCCAAAAGTGAATCTGCAGTTGGGACGGACCAATGCTTGTTTTGGTTCTAGCGGCCACACCCAATTGAATTCCATTGATAAATTCCCCTCCACCCTCTCTTGTCTTTTCACTTCCCCTCAACAACTTCTTTTTTTATTTTGCATCATTATCATTGACCCTCTCGACTGGCATTGACTCTCTTCCTATTCTATTGCTGTTTCCATCAAAACCTTCAATCTCCTACTGATATGGCAGAGTCGGCTCCTAGCTCGCTCGCCAGCGGTGGCCAGCATGATGGCCATGCGTCCAAGCCACAGTTTGCCTCTACTGGGCTTGAGAATCAGGAAGAGGGAGATGCCCGAGAGGGTGATTATGATGTAGAGACGGTTGAGCGCATCTACAGGTTTGTCATCACTGATTCGTCTGTATCAACATATAGCTTACCACTTCGATTTACAGAAAGATTGATCGCCGTATCATTCCTGGTAAGACTCATGTCCATCACATTCTATAGTCGCATACTAACAAACTCCCAGCTTTCTGGGTTCTCTACTTCCTCTGCTCGGCCATCAGGTCAAACATTGGAATCGCCCAGACCATGAACAAGGACAAGGGACATGACCTCATGACTGTTCTTGGAATGACTCCCAAGGACGTTTCCACAGCCCTGGCTCTCTTCTACGTTGCCTATGTCCTGTTTGACTGCCCCTCCAACCTGGTCATGAGCAAGCTCAGCCCTCGTCTCTGGATGGCTCGCATTGTCTTTGCTACCAGTGTTATCGGCACCTGTTTCGCTGCTGTCAACGATCCCTGGAGCGTCAAGCTTTTGCGATTCTTGCTAGGAGTCGTTATTGCTGGCATGTGGCCTGGCATGGCTTTCTACCTCACCTTGTTCTATCCTCCTTCGCGCACTGGTCAGCGGATTGGGTACTACTTTACCGCTTCTCAAGTCTCTGCTGCTGTTGTCGGTCTTGTTTCTGCTGGCTTCCAGCTCATGGATGGTGATAGAGGCATTGTGGGCTTCCGATGGATGTTTATGGTTTATGGTCTTGTCGGTGTCGTTCTGAGCGTCGTTCTCCTGTGGTGGCTCCCTGACCGTCCTCTTGCGCCTGGTCAGACTCGACCCAAGACTGGTATCTGGAAGTTCCTTCCCGCTACCCCTGAGGTTCTCAAGGGACAAGACGCTGTTATTCACTACCACGATCTTCGACGTGTCTACCACTCTCGCCCCTGGAACTTCAAGGATCTTGGCCTTGTTCTTATCGACTGGCGTCTGTGGCCTCTGACCATGATGTACTTCGGTGTTGTCGGCGTCGGCATAGGTACCCAGATGTACGGATCCGTTATCATCGCATCCATCCGACCTGAAGCCAGTGGCATCGAAGTGAGTCTTCTGTTCGCGCCTATCTGGATTATGGATCTCATCGCCATTCTTATCGTGACTCCTATCTCGGACCGCTTCCACCGATCCCGTCCTTACTTCTTCTCTGCTGCCGTCTGCATCCAGATCGCTGGTCTTCTCACCACCACCCTGGCAACTGGCAACGGCTGGGCTCGATATGGAGGTCTTCTCATGGTTGGTTTCGGCCTTGGTCCCACTGTGCCGATCTGCATGGCCTGGAGTTCCGAGATCTTCCAGAAGCGCCACGGAGAAGTAGGAGTTGCTGCTGCCACTGCTCTTGTCTCTGGTCTTGGTAACTTGGGCAGTGTTATGACCACCTATGCTCTCTACACCGGCTGGCCCGAGGACGCCGCTCCCGGTCCTCGCCAGTACCGCAAGAGCAACTACACCATGATCGGAATCCTATGCATGAGCATCATCAGCTCGTTCCTTATGAAGGCTCTTCTTGCCTACTTTGGCAACCCCGCCAGCAGCAAGCTTCAGTCCGACTCTGCCAGCGAGTTTGAGGATGGTGCAGCCCGACGAGAGGGTCAGGAGCGTGGTTTCCGATTTCTTCGCGGGAAGAAGTCGAGCCACGCCTAAGTTCTAAGAACTTCCGGACTCGCTCGCCTGGCTCGCATCTTCAACAGTCGCCCAGTTCGACGGGTCCTGACTTGTAGCAGCTACCGGTAGCCCAACCTGCCAGTTCAGCTGCTTGTAAGAAACATGGCAATATACTAATAATATGCCTTACGACATTTCTTTCTTACCTCATCCGACGAGTTTCCATCGTTAGCCCTCGAGGCGTCGCCACATTCTCAAACACCATCATACGACAGCCTTGACGACGATATGCTTCCGGAGGACACCCTGACCTGGCAAAGAGCGCAGTGACAATGCTTCAGCGCTATCACCACGCTCCTAACCATACCAGCCCGTCCTCCCAGCATTCCCCTCTCGGACTATTCTGACATTTTTATTTTTGGTACACGTTCCTGTTTTATTCCTTTTTATATATGATACCCCATCAGCGTTTGTACACGCTGTCCTACGAATGATATACCTCGGCAGCGAAAGTGCTTCTACGCCATCGCTTTGCAGATAGTGTGTTGAACCAGAACTCGCGGCGACAATGCTTGCTACGCTATCGTTTGGCGAGTTCTGTGGGCGTTTTTGTGATTTTGGTTAAGGTGGAGAGAGGTTGTATAACTTGGTTAGGGAGAGAATTACTACAATCATTATTGTTATGTAGGATATAATATAAGAAACATTGCTCTCCCACATTTGTTCTTTTTGCATGGAGTTTATGGTCCGAACAGTATCCCAAGTGACGGAATTCCCAATTGTTTTTCCATGCCAAGCTCGTCTATTCTTAGGATTTGGGTATCTCGTTTAACTATAGGTGGAAAGACATTTCAGAAGTCTCCAATATCGGGCTTGGTTTCTTCTTGTAGACAAACAACTACGCGAGATGAGTCTCCGAAACTACCCACAACGTTGCTGGATGCAAGGTTTACACGGTAATTTTAGACCTTGGCCTCAGGGTATCAGAAGAATTGGCCCCAAAAGCATAAGAGACGAAATAATTTGGTCACTTTATGTCAGCTAAGACTAGCACTTAGGCTACTTTATTATGGTAGCCTAAGCCTCAGAAGACATTTCTGTTGCCCACATGCTTGGTCACATCAAAATCCACGTTCACAAACGAAAAGACACTCAAGAGCTCATGAAATGACGTTCTGTATTCTCTAATTGAGATGCGGTACACCTACACAACCCGTAGGTTAAAATTTCATATGCACATAAAAACAAAGGGACAATAAAGTTCAACTCCAAATCTCAAATTTCTCATTCCTCGACGATCTCCATTCATCTCCCCTCCCATTCTGGTCCTAGCCAAGATATGAAAGGTTAAATGATGGAAGAATCGCATACCCTTGATAAAAAGAACTCCTCCCCAAAATTCCTATGATTGTCTAAAAGTCCCCGTTTCCTGGTGTTCCCAAGAAATCGTTTGCAGCTGAAGTGAAGAAGGAAAAAGACGCTGGCTTCTGCTTATTTTGTTTGTTTACCAGAGACCGAAAGCGCGGCGGAGACGCTCAGGGACGGGGTAGGCAGTAGCCTTGGGCTTCTTGTTCTGGGCCTCAACGGTGGCAGTCACGTAGACTGTCTCGGGCTCCTTGGAGGTGGAGACGGCCATGGTGGTCTGGGCAGAAGGGCACATGGTGACAAGCTGGGTGACAACGTTGGCAGTGGCGGCCTCGCAGTCCATGGTGACCATGGAGGTGACAGTCTCAGCGGCCTGGTCACAGTCACCACCACCAACAGTGACAGTCTGGGTAACCTCGCTGGTAAGAGTCTTGGTGATGATCTCCTCACCACCACCAACGGTAACAGTCTGCGTAACCTCGCTGGTAAGAGTCTTGGTGATGGTCTCCTCGCCGACAGTCTGGGTGTTAACACCGACGGTGACGTAGTTGGTAACCTGGTTGGTGACGGTCTTGGTGACCTCCTTGTAGATGGTGGTAACAGATCCATCGACGGCAGTGGTCTCACCAGCAGGGGCCTCGGAGGTCTCAGCGGGAGCCTCGACAACAGTGGTCTCCTCAGCGGGGACGGTGAGAGCGCCAGTTCCGGAAGGAACACCGGTAGTGAGAGTCATGGAGGTAACGCTGACCTCACCGTTAGGCTTGGTCATTGTGATGACAACAACACCAGTCTGAGTTCCAGTGACAACAGTGGTAGCCTCCTCGCTGGTCTCAACACCGAGAGCAGAGGAAACCTCAGCAGGAGCGGAGGTCTCGGCAACGGGCATGGTCTCGACGGGAACCTCAGTCTCAGCATCGGACTCAACCTTGGTCTCAGTGAAACCGGGGTAGACAGCGGTGCCAGTGCCAGTAGGGACACCGTTGGTGAGGGTAAGAGCAGTGGTGGAAACCTCACCGTTGGGCTTGGTCATGGTGACGGTGGTGACAAGACCGGAGCTCTCAGGAACCTCAGGGACCTCGGAAGTCTCAACACCAGCAGCAGTAGAGCCAACGACGACACCCTCAGAGGTCTCGGCGGGGATCTCGACAGCAGTGGTCTCCTCAACGGGAACCTCGACAGCGGTGGTCTCCTCAACGACGGGAACAGTAGCACCGGTTCCGGTAGGGACGCCGTTGGTAAGGGTCATGGAGGTGACGCTGACCTCACCGTTGGGCTTGGTCATGGTGACAGTGGTAACCATCTCAGGGGCCTCAGAGGTCTCAACACCGAGAGCGGTAGATCCAACAACCTCACCCTCAGTAGTCTCGAAAGCGGCCTCAGTGGTCTCGGCATCAGCAGTCTGAACAGTGGTGGCACCGACCTCAGTAGAAGCAGGGGTCTCAATAACGGGAGTACCATCGGAGACAACGCAAGACTCAGAGACAGTAAGGGTGCGGGTAGAGATGACAACGTGACCACCAACGTTAGGCTTGTTGTCACTTCCAGTGGTAACAGCGGCATCGGAAGGAAGGACAACGGTAGCGGTCTCGGTGGACTCCTTCATCTCACCAGTAGGGGCCTTGGCAGTAGAAGAGGCATCAGAGCGGCAGATCTCAAGCTGCTTCTGGCAGTCGGAGACCTCGTAGTTCTTTCCAGCGCTCTCAGAGCAAGCCTTGGCCTGCTTAGCACAAGCATCATCAAGAGCCTCGTCGATCTTGGGGAAGGACTTCTCCTCAGTACCGGTTCCGACAACGAAGTCACCCTTGGTACCACGCTTGACAGGAGGGCAGGCAGCACCGATGACAATGGTGCGGTGGAAGATGGTAACCTCACGGATGACAACAATGACGGGCTTCTTGATCTCGCTGACAACAGCGCTGCTAGTAGCAGCAGCCTCAGAAGTAGCAGGGAGCTCCTCAACAGCAGTGGTGTCGGCGGCGCCAGCAGGGACGGTCATGGTGGTGTTGGCGAAAGGACCGGGCTGAGAGATGACGGTCTCCTGGCTGTTACCGGTGGTAAGGATGACGCTGGGAATGATGGAAGTGAGAACAGGAGCCTCAGCCTCAGAAGTGGCAGCCTCGGCCTCAGAAGTAGCAACACCAAGAGCAGATGAGCCCTCCTGGCCGGCGGCAGAGGTGCTCTCCTCAACAGCAGGGACGGTCTCATCAGCTCCAGCAGGGGCGGTCTCGGTCTTCTTGCCACCAGCGCACTTGGTGCAGGGAATGGTGACAGTCACGTCGACAAAGCGGGTAGTACCCTCAGTAATGTAAGAGGTAGGAACAACCTTGGTGATATCAGCGGTCTGCTCCTCAGTCTCGGTGGCCTCAGCGACATCAGTGGAAAGGGTCTCGGAAGCAGCGGCCTCAGAGGAAGTACCCTCAGCAAGCGCATCACCGCCAGTGGTGACGTCCTCAGTCTCAACGGCAGCCTCGGAGGTCTCCTCGGCGGCGGCACCAGTCTCGGTCTTCTTGCCTCCAGCACACTTGGTGCAGGGGATGGTGATGGTCTCATCAACGAAGATGGTGGTTCCGTCAGTGATGTAAGAAGTAGGGACAACGGTCACCTCAGCAGTCTGGTCGGAAACGTCGCCATCCTCAGCATCGGTGGTGATGACAGTGCTGACAACCTCGACCTCGGAAGTGGCCTCGGCATCAGCGTTACCGGCGGTGCTGGCAGTGCACCTGGAGCAAGGGATGGTCACAGTCTCGTCGACGAAGATGGTGGTACCGTCCTCGATGTAAGAAGTAGGGCGGACAGTGACCTCGGGCTCAGGAAGATCGGGAACCGGGTAGAGGTTGTTTTCGGCGGCGGCGGTGGGCTTAGCCTTGGCCTTGGTCACATACTTGGTGAGAGTGACCTGCTCCCGGGCAGCGACACCGTCGACAAGGGCCTGCAGGCTGACAGCCGCGACAAAAACGTTGCGCATGAACATGGTGAAGATGTTGAATAAAAAGGGTTAGAATGATTCTTAGTTTTGTTGATTTGGTAAAGAGTGAAAATGCTCTATCAAAGAGCAAACAGCTTCAAGCTTGTAAAGAAAGGCGACCAAAGCACCTGTAAGAAGGAAAGACTGAAGAAGAAAAAGCCCAAATCTGGGAACAAAACTAATGAGTGTATTGAAGTTGACTGTGAAGAGGAAGGGAAACAAGAGAAGCTACGGCGAGAGCATCGCTTTTAAGTAACAACATTTTCGTTTCTGCTTAGCCTCGCCGAAAGTACTGTAAGTCCCAAGCGTCAACTGTGACAAGGATATGAGCGGAGTACGGTTCAGCACGGTCATCCTTGACATCGATCGGGGGTTAATTGGAAGTGGCCTCAACTTGAGACGTGATGGATCTGGCGCCTCCCCCTCATAGAAGCAAGTGCCCAGGTCTCATTGAACTGTAGACGAGACGTAGTTTCGTTGAAAGTGGGCTTTGGAACCTTGCCAGCTTGGCAAGGCGGTGCCATGTTGAGGTCGAGGACCTAGGCGAATGGATTCTTGCCTTGGAGATTGGATGATAGATGATAGAATCCCATGGGTCCTTGGCAGGCACAGTCGGTCCTCTCCAGATAGTGGAGGGAATATGTCTCCATGTCACCGTCACCGTCCACTAGACATGGCATGGTTAATTTTCCGGCGGCGAATGCTACGAAAACAACCTCTTTCGGTCTGGGCAGTAACCTTCCAGATGGGACGGCAAGCCCGTTCGGTTGCCTCGGTAGCTCTAATGCGCACCAGGGTCTTGTGCAGAGTATTTCGTATTTCGATATATGCAACGATCAGTATAACTCAACGTTTTGTTTGACTTGTCATTGTTTGCGAACGGTCTTTTTCTTCGACGGTGAAACTATTCCCGATGCCGTTGAGCCGGTGACATCTAAAAATAGGGCGATTCAGCCCAGTACTTGCAGATGTTTGGTATCAGTAGGTCTTGACTGTAGCAATAGCATGTATGAGACGGCTATACCGGTTACTAGTCATGATGGGCAGTTCCCTTCCAAGGCAGGCCAGGGCAGGATGGAAGGGAAGGCCTAAGTTCATGTTTCTCGGGGGCTTGCGTCGATCCTCCTCGCAATTTACCGTCAAACAGATTCTCGATAGGCAACGTAGCGTTGAGTTTTGTTACTGGACGGGGCTGAGATCGAAGTTGGGTAACTGATGCGGAGGGAAAGTCAAGTAACTGAAGTTCGATTGGAAGACATCATATGCAGGGATGCGATGCATGGGAATATGCATAAAGTGGGTTTGCAGGGGGTGGGGGAGTTGATGTCGCACGAGAGACATGAGGCAGGCACGGCAGGCAAGGGTTTATCGTTCTTTCCTTCCAGTTCTACGGGAATATCATTTCTAGTAAGGGCAGGAAGGAATAAACATTTACAGGGAGGAATTAAACTATTCGATAGTCCGCAGCACTAAGGCACTGTAACATCACAACTTGAATGAGTCGCATTATTCTTTTACCTACAAATCCACTACTTCAACTCTACTCTTTGACTTTCTTAAGTCTGGACGATGCCAAGCAAAAACCTCGGACCGCATCCTCCGTTTGTAAAAATCTCTATTCCCGGTTGAGGATGTTGGTCAAAAGAACGATCACATTGAGGATAATACCCTGGTCAAAGTTCCATTCTCTCACTCAACATGAATCAAGACGAAGTTTCATGATTCCCCCCTTAGAATGAAGCTAGTCCAGACTCAGTCTGTACCTTGCATCAAACCTCGTTTCAGAAGTGAGTCCATAGCCTAATTGAGGTGCCTCGTTCATGCGAATTTTACACGAATGAGCTGTCTATTCGTCCAAGTCTCCATTGAACTATCAAGCATAATCTATTCCTGAGGATGCTGCAGCGCGCCTCAACTTCGGAAACAAACACAGCCTCCCTTCACTTTTAAAATCAATCCATTATTACTTTCCCAAGTATCCCATTCAATCGGAGATTTTTCTTTTTTCTCTAATCTCTTTCGTTTTATCTTATTTTAGTACATATATAGATAGTGTATCAAGGACATCACCGATGTATCACGATGAATCGTGTCTCATCTTATTCTCGAAGCCACAATTGAGGCTCATACGACGCCAGTGATACAACAACAAGTTTGAGCATACGATGAGATGATCTTCATCTCAATTGATCCGAGACAAGGATATTAAGCCACAGCAATGCATCGGCGCTACCTCTTTAGCCTCTGTGCGCAACTTGGTCAACACCGCTATGATACGCTACGGCCGCATCACCGCATCTTCTAGTAATGTATCATTTCGCGTAGCAGCAGATGTCATCCTGTTTGCTTCGACAGCCCAGAACTTGATTTTTTGTACTGAGTCAGCTTGTTTCTTCCTTCTCTCATTTCTATGAAACGGACCAGGCCTTTGATCCTCCGTAATCAACCACTCAGACAATCTTACTGGGTCAATTTGTGCTCACGGTCTTCTTAGTCCCGGTTATTTATATTTAATCTTAATCGTAGTGCCGGTCATAAACGACACAAGCGCGGTGAGTGACGAGTAGTAATATTGATGAAGCGTGTAAGCCGTCACTATCTCCGTGTTTGATATGCTTTGTCTGCAGATATCCTATCGGAACATTTGCTTGCCATCTGGCCGGGTTACAGTTTCGTATGTTTACTTTTTTCATCCCGTCACAGCTTGACGAGATGTCAGCTCATTCATCCTCTTGCGTCGATATTACTGGGGTCCGATTGGTAGCTCTACTGCTCTTGACGCTGTTAAGATGATGCAGCAACTGGCAAAGATATCTATTTTAGTAAAATTACAGTTGAGATGTATGTGCCGCCAGTACTACCTACAGTACATACATACTCATCGCTTCTTGTGGTGTTTCGTGATCAAGTGACCTACCCTAAGTCCAACCACGAGCACGACCCAACATCGTCTATTGTAATGATCCTGGAGAACATCCGTAATCTACAAAACATTCTCAGCTCGCTTGATGACATTTGTTTTCCTTGTTAATCTTGCGTTGTATCCCAGGGTAGCACGGGTCGATAAGCTGAGTGTGGGTTTGAAGATCAGTGGATCAATATCAAGCAGCGTTGGTTCCTGTATAGCAAAGATCGTCACTCAAACTTTATGACAACAGCCTTGGATTTCATCCTCACATTTTGTAGAGCCGCGTTTGGCCAAGCAGCCAAGGAAGGATATCGGATAGTTGTTTACCGCTCGAGCGTCACAACAAACAGAAAGAACATGGATGATGAGTACGCACGGTAAGAGTTCGCTGGTGAAGCGTTGTCCATCAAGTGTCCATAGTGCCTCATCTACGTGGTTTCTATTTCCTAATGACGCGGCATTAACCTAGATGAAATGCTTATTTGGTGAAACTGCTGCGAAACTTGGCTACTCGTCAGCAAGCTCAGGTAAACCAAGATGCTTCAGTTCTTCTGTCAACTTGTCACTCATTGTTTATTAAGGCCCACTGAGGACGAGCCTCTTGAAGGCTGGCCTACCTTGATTGTCAGCAGTATATATATATTGTCAGTTGGTCTGGGATTTTCCTCAGGTCGCATTCATGATATGTTGAGTGCAATCCTTCTGGGCCAGAGACGTTTTCTCTTCGTACGGTAGCTGACTACAGCACAACACTCGACATCTTGCGTTGAAAGTACTGTGCACTAACTATTGTGAACGGCCAATCATATTCTTATGTTCATATGACCTTCGTCGTCTCCTAAGTGTCGCGTGCTTCTACAGAGTTGAGTTTCGACTTGGCAGTTCCGTCAATCAAAATTCCATCTTTTGGTGGTGAATATCTTGTTTCAGGACAAGCTACTAGTCAAACCACTAAAGCCAGACCTCTACACCTCATATTCTCTATCCTCATGACATCTGTAGTCACCAATCGTATCGCAATCCTGAAGAAGTTTTGTTCCAAGACTGCTACCAAGTGAACTTGTGATCGGGCTATAGGGTATGCAAAGCCGATTAGAACAACCATCACATCGCAACCTTTAACATTACACTGCCTAATGGTAGTTGTATCTACCTGATATTATATGGAATTTAAAAGGGTTATGTAGAGGGGAGCTTTTCTGTTCTTGGGTAACTCATATAGACCACAAACCACCGACCTGATCATGCAAGATCCTATCGGAAAGCAAATTCGTGATTGTAACATTAAACGAGAGTTGATAAAGCTTCGACATATAATCATGAGGAACGTTTAGGAGAAAAGACATCGCAAAAGTTTCCAGGTTCAAAAAGTTCTATGTATCTTGTGCTATTGATTGAATATCATCAGTTAGGGACTAGACTGGTCCGTACTTCAGCTGGTTGATGCCATGGCAAGGATTATCGCCGCGAAATGGAGTTTTTGAACACTGATTTCAGTCCAAAGCTTGACTTCTATCTGCTTTGGCTATAAAGTTCCATGTAGTACCATGGTCCTGTGTTCATTAGGACTACAGTCCCCGGCGATCGTCTACTACGAAAATTCTTCTGGCACATATGCCAAGGGCCCCTCACAACAGCTGATCTCTTCAACGAACATCTACGATCTTCAGGTCCCCTTCTATATATAGAACCTTCTACAACGCGTTCTAGAAGAAACCATCTTCCGGACCTGCATGTCCTAAAAGACACTCATCAACGTTGAAAACTTCAAGGTGTCGTTCTAAGAATGTGATTCCGAGCAGAAAAACTCTTAAACCGAGCTGATGGACGGGTATTACGTACTCCCAACAAAACTTTACCCTCAAGAAGTATAGAACGACGGAGCCCTTGACGCCATAAAAGCCTGTCAGTGGGTATAGTTGGCGTTTAGTATGGGGAGAGATTAGATTGATAAGATGAGATTGTCATGGCGTCTCCCGAGACCGGAAGCGTCTGAACAGCCGTGTCGCAATTTTGTGTTCGCACATTGTTGATCTGAACTTGCATGAGTGTTTTGTGCTGAGAGAGTATTATTTTGTACGTAATTAAAAGTTGGTTGTGAGTTGAATGGTGAAGTCGTAACTATCGTAAACTGCAACATGCATGGATATGATGCGGACAAGGGCAATTCTTCTCGTCTCATGACGAGTAAAAACACGTGGGGCCCTTTTGTTATACCCCGCGTGACTAGACAAGCCATAATCGATTGGAATTTCTGGTCAATAAGTTACAACAATCCCTTGCAGCAACACGCTATGGTTTGTGTTATTGACTCGTCACCGCCGGATCGTAAAGAAGGCCTCGTTCGGTTCGGTAAAACTGACCTGAAGAGTCTCCAATGGAAGCAAGACCGAAAGAGTAAAAGAGGGGACATTCAGTTCCATGATGGCCAGGTACAGGTACAGGTACATATTACAGCCAGGTACAGTAAGATACAAAATGCAACTAGGCTTTAATCGGTTGAATGTCAAGCTTCAGGAATTGGTCCTGGACTTTACCGTACATATACTAGTTTGACTGTGGCTGGTATCAAGTGACTGACGCAGCTTTGACTTGATTTGATCTGACTTGTTCAAAGATCAAGATCTCAGCTGCAATCATCATCATCCGTTTGATCCTCAACTTCGGAAGTAATTGTATTCTTATCAATTGATGGTTCAATCAATTGTCCCAATGGCTTCTCTTCAAGTCATATCATAACTACAGTACAAACCTCCACTATAACTATATCCTTCTACTACTATCCCCGCTTCAACTCCCGGTTTCGATAGCTAGAACCCACTTGTTTTAATGCTCACTCACTCTCTCATCCCAGCTGCGTTACGTTACTCGTCACGCTCAGAAACATTAATCCTTCCGTAAACGAGTCGAGTCGACGGCACCTTCTTTTTTCTCTCTTCGTTTCTCTCTCTTCTCTTCCTACACACCCCCTTACCCTTCCTATCCTACCTTCCTCTGCCGTATCTAGCCCCGATCTTCCATCACATCAACACCCCGGTCCTTCTCACCATACCGGCCTTCAACATCCGGTCTACCGCCATATCGAATTGAATTGAACACACCCCTCCCCATTCATTCCTATCGCCTGTGCTTTGCTTATCAGATCCTGGGGTTCTGGTTCACACTGTACATGCCAAGCCGCAATTCACTAGTAAAAGACAAATAAAGAAAAGACAAGACAACAAAGCCATGGCGCGTTTTGTGGATTTGGAAGAAGACGAGGATGTAGGAGCGGGCCCTGGCGGCTTTCCCGTCAATGATCCTCGTCCTCATCATGAGGTCCTTCCGCCCATCCCGCCAGTTGCTGAACCTCTTCATCATGACGACTCCCAGCAGAGTGAGCTTTCCCAAAAAGACCAACATCTTTTACTTCTCAGAAAGCTTGAGTTGCTGTCGTCTTCGTCTAGCAACGGCCGGAATGGACCTTGGCCTCATTCATTATACAACCCAGAGCCACTAGGCACCATGGATGCATCTACTTTCCAAGCACCTGTTACCAATGCGTTTCAGTGTTATCCGTGAGTTGAACCCTTTCTGTATCCGAATTATAATTTCAATGCTTCAATGTTCTCAAAATTGAGAGTATTGGACCTTATCATGATATCCCCGCCAGCTTCAATACATGTCATGACAACGACATTTACTGACTTTCAACAGCGTCGTCGAAGCCATTGCTTCTTCTATAGATTTAAACACCCTCGACGCACTCTCACGTACCTGTCGTCTTGTTCATCATGGTTTAATTCAATACCGTACCACTCTTATCAACTCAACACTCCACTGCCAAAACGAAGACGTCCCTGTCGATGGTTCCGAGACCTTTAGGTACCGTGCTCGCGCCGGTAACTGGTTCTATATGGAAGACGGCCGCAGCTACAATGGCAAGTCGGGCGACTGCGCTCGTGACATGGTTGGCGAGTGTCGCAAATGTAGTGATGTGATATGTCGGGTACGTACATGCGATCGGCAGGCACCCGGGAATCGTTGAACAAGCTGCATATGCTAACCATATCATCTTGCAGAATTGTGCGATTAAGCCTCCTGCTTCCGGTGCACTTAAAGAGAGACATCGAAGACTATGTAAGGCCTGTGTTCATGCACCTATTGCAACTCTTATCAGGGCTCCTGTGGACCCAGACGTCCCTCTCTCTTCAGAGTCGGTATCGCGGGAGGTCTGCAAGTGCGCCGATGACGGCGTCTGGTTGTGTCAGCCATGTGGTCGAAGTATTAGAGCTGCAGATAATGACTACCAGCGGTATGTCTCAATCTCCCTAATAAAGTCTAACTTCCTTTACTGACGATTCTCAGTATCTGGCGCTGGCGTAACCAGTACGGCGAAGTCCTTGGTGGTCTTGGTACCGGCATTGGCGAGGGTGATCGTGGTGTAATCTGCGGCCGCGAAGCAGACTGCTGCGCAGCCAAAGAAGTCGAACACCAAGTAGACTGCGACGCTGAAGACGCCCGGGACGGAAACGTTGCTCCGAGTCCGGCCCCTCAGCAAGCTCCGGTTGATGCTCTCATTGACCAGCTTCGCCTCACACACGAGCGCACACCATCGCCGTCTCTCGGTCCTGGCTACTTACGCCATGAGATCGAGGGCATTGGCGGCGTTGTGAAGCGCAAACGAGTTCGTATGGTGCGTGTTGGTCGTGGAGTGCCCGAGTGGGATGATGAAAAAGGCAGTGGCAGGCGTGTTCTCGGCCGAGAGGTCAGCGGAGCTCGACGATCGTGGTGCGGTTGGTGCAATCGGGTTATTCCTGGTGAAAAAGATCTTTATAATGAGCCACCGTCTTCATCTTCTTCTGACGCAGGAGGCAGTCGCAGGACGTCGACCTCAACTAGCAGGTCGGTTGAGATGAAGATGAACTGAGGTCCTTGGTGGGGTGTTGGTTAACGTTATGAATTACTTATACAGGTATGAGTACCAGCATCATGATCGGTACTGAACAGGGCTGTAATCAGGATTTAGTACATATGGTGCTTGGAAAATAATTGTACGCTGCATGTCATAAATTCATTGGCAGACACTATCTTTAGGACGTACATATCAAGACAACCACAAATATACAAAAGAATAATGATTTGATGGAGTTCATTGGTATTTTGGCATTATACAAAGTTTGCCCGTTCTACTGGGCCGAATCCAGCATGATTCATTCGCATTTTCACTGCGTTCCCCGTCATCGTAATCCTACACAAGGTCCCGGCGACTTTTATATGTTTGTACAGTTTTGATATATGATCGTTGTGCCAGGTCCTTGATACTTCAAGAAGCACCCTACAACTCGCCACGGTACAGCATCTCTGTTCTCCTCTTGCGTTCCTCTCTTGCGTTGGTTCGGATAGCACCCCATCGAGCTTCCCTTCTCTCCTGCTTTCGCTTAACACCCTCAAGGTGGTTCTGAGGTGCAGGAGCAGCCATCTTAACGAAAACAACAGAGCAGCCGAACTTCTCAGCGAGCTTGTTGACGCTCCATGTAACGGGGTCATCTTGCCTTAGCCTCTTCATCTCCTTGATATCTTCGGCGGTGAGGTTGTAGTTGGGGTTGCGGGCCTTGTAGTTCATCTTTGGAGGAAGCTTGCTGTGGGCGAGAGGCTCCATGGGAGAGCCGGGAGTATGTCGGAGTCGTGTGAGAGCGACTCGGCGCGCATCGTTGGGAGGAAGGAAGAGGAATGGTGTGTGGAGGGGAGAAGCCTCGGAAGAAGGAGGGTTGTAGATGATTTCGTCGGAGGCGGGGAAAGCGGCCTTTCGGTCGGGGAGGAAAGATTCGTGAGGAGCGATCTTGAGAGATCGTTTCGTTCGGGTTGTTGTCTTGTGACCACGGCAGGGAACGATAGGAAGACGAGGGTTCAGTAGCCGGGCCGCTGGTCGTGCGAGAGTTCGGAACTCCATGGTGTGTGTTGTGAATTGAGGAGACCGGGGGTACACAGGGAATGAAAGTGCTGGCCGAGGTGTTGGGTTCTCGTATGGACCTCGTGCACCAGGTTGAAGACGATTGGCCGCGGCAATTGGCGTGTCGTGTGGTTACAGCTAGACCCTGCCAAACACCTTGAAGTCGAAGATCTGAAGTTTCTGCCACTACGGATTGGCTTACCTAAGGTTACCTTACCTAATCACTCGAACTGTTCTCACGTGGACAGAAGCCGCTCAAGATCACATGATTCGATTGCCGGCGGCTACGGAAGATCTTCAGACCGGCCTCTGTTGGCTCAGGTCCGGTTTCCTTATGACGTCGGTTTCGACACCGTGAAGAAATGCCCCTCTTGGCTCTACCGATCGACCCCTCGTGGCATTAAACCTCCCGCGCTTCCAATAACACTGAAACCTCAAGCTGACGAGTCCCTTGTTTCAATTTCCCAACCCTATTGCAAGCAAGATCTGCCAAATCTTTTCTCTGGGACCGTTGGAGATGACTGTGGAGGACTGATCAGCGACCCCTTATCAGTGGCGAATTATGACAGGGAGAAAGGGGTTTCGGCACATGGTTCGACGTCCTGTCAAAAAGCTTGAGTGCTAAAAATGGGGCTGAAGGGGAAGCCCAATGATGCATCGCAGATTGCTATTTTGGTGTTGTCGATGGTGTTTGAGACCCAAAAAGCAAACCATCGATACTAAATCAGGGCAGATACTTTTTTTCTCGTATCCCTTGCTGATTCCCACCTTGGCTTTTACTGTAGATACGCGCGGATCTTTACTCCTTGTTAGACCATTCGGTAGTTTCCCGTCAGGGCACTCTCATCATGCCCTGAAAGAGTTGTCACGAGGACCATGTGGTAGCGGGGCCCATGGCCAGGTTAAGGTTGGTGACAACTATGAGACGGGATGTGATAAGAAAGGTGACCAGCACGATGGCCGCTGTCACCCAACCGTTCCAAGGAACGACAGTGGTGTACAATCCGAGGGAGAAAAATGGTTTGATCGACTCCGAAATAGTAACCACATGTTGTTAAGGCTTGTGTAAGTTGTGTAAGGGAGAGGCCGAAATATCATGAGATAAAAGGGATATTTGAACCCATCGGATCAGTCCCTTGACATCTGAGATAGGCAGCCCAGGGCTGAACATTCGTGTTTATTGGGATCAAAGTCCCTTGTGCTAGACTTTTGGGTCCGGTGCCTGACTTGCATGGACGAGAGTCCCCTTGTCGAGTGCATGCATATGGATGGATTGGTGTAGCCCAGTATCAGACATACGTAACATGCAATGTAGGATCACAGATCACGGCATGGACGACCAACAGAACATCTGAAAGGACGACATTCCAAAACGTGGTCACCTTGTGGTTGGCCTTTTTCATGTATAGCATCTCGATGTATCTCCCTGGTTTCATCATCAACAATCAGGTTTTTGAATGTTGACATCAACAGCGATAATCTCGTTCGTTGACTCACCTTGGCAGAGGTCCCGTGGTCATTCGCAACATGTTCCATGGATTATGATGGACTGCAATTAAATCTCTCGTTTCTCGTCCCTGGCAGGCAAAAGACAAGTGACAAGACAAGACAAGGCAGTGGGTTTCTTCCCTGTGCGACTCACGAAATTGCCCCATTCAATGCCCTGGATAGACGCCTTCAGTTGATCCCGTGCCTTGATCAAAGTGCGCTGATCCTCCAAAAGATTGAAGCTCTAAAGCCACCTACGCCGCCCGTCAGCCCCCCTCCATCAATTCCCATTCCATCCTTTTTTTAAACTTCTCTATAGGTATCGTCGAGTCCTTCCCAAAATCTGACTTGTCTTTTCCCCTCTCTCTCATTGTTCTGGCTCGAGTTCATTTCGGCAGACAATAGACTACGTATAAACCCAAGATCTTGACAACCCTGCAACCTACCTTTAACAGGTAAAGAAGCGAGCGGCATCCGACTAAAAAGCAATAACAAACACAATAACAATAACCTTTGGTACCTGTCGAATCGGGTCGAGTCTTGTCTCCCTTTCACTGCACAGCCATCAGGTACCAACGTCTCAGCCCGCCCTTTACTTTAAGGTCCTTCCGCAATCCATTTACCCGACATTATTGAAAAAAGTTTTTACGTCAAGAGATCACGACTAGCAAATCTCAGTACGGTCACGCATTACGCATTCCATCGACGCTATCCGAAGTCCAGACGGCGGCTCGACAGGACAATCCAACGGCATTACCGCGATTAGCAGGTCTCTAATCCCCATCTACAGCGACCTTAGCGCAGGCCGTTGCGGGTCTTTGTTTACGGAGGTCCCCAGTATTGCGCCGGGAGCTACGGACTGTTTTACAGGTCATTAGTCTCAAAAGGTTTGTGCAATCATCCAATCCAATATTCAATGTTTCTCCCATTGCAAAGGGCAGCAGCGGAGGCGGCGGCAGCAATAGCAGCAGATACTTTGACTAGAGTCTCAGTTCCGCACGGTCATTTGTGACTCTGATTCGGTTGCGCTTTTTTGCTTCTTCCTTACCTTTCCTTTCCTGATTCGACTTCGACTGTTCTCTACTTATATCTTCCCCTGCCCGGCTCGCTGTCCCACTTGCCGAACCTAAACTTGCATTCCACGCAACGACCTTCGTTACTGACTGTCACTTGTTGAGCAGTCTCCCATACGACTTTTTGCAAAAACAAAGCACCTGTCGTGCACACTCATTCCTCAAAAACCAGTATATCCCTATAGCTCATTACGTGAGCCCATCTTTCAATATGAGCCTCGCCGAAGCTGCCCCCATCACCCGCGATGATCGATATGTCAACCCCGGATCAGACGATCAGCGGTTAGGTGACTCGACACCTCGAGCTAGCGAACTCAACAACGAGACGGATAGTCAGCGCGACGACACGAAGAAGGACGGAAAGAGCAAGATGCGTAGCTTGTTTGGACTTGGCAAGAAGAAGTCCTCGACGCCTATAAAATCTGACTCCAAACCCGACACGAACGACACCAAGACTGGGTCTCAAAACGAGTCCCAGACTCCTTCCAACACAAACTCCAACCCCACTAGCCCATCTCTATCCCGAGACGCTTCCAAGCTATCCTCGAACCAACCATCATGGTCCCCTACTGGTGATCAGAGCTTCATTCCCACCTCTCCGAGTCGCGGCTTCACTGGATCTCCACGACTGTCGTCGCCAGCCACATCCCAGATCTTTGAACGTGATGTTCAAGACAGCTCTGTTATCGCGGCCAGCTCCCCAGCCATCCCGACACACATCCAGACCGAGAACTACATTCCTCCCGTTCTCGATGATGCGTCCGAAGCCATCACAAACAACAAGCTTGACCCGGATACGGTCGAGATTGTTACTCACACCTCGCATCAACCCGCTGCGGTGACAGTCACAGGGGCCAGCAGTAACTTGCCTTCGTACGATCCCTCTGCCAGCGAGTGGGCAGCAGAACTAGCATCCTTTGCCAACCGGGACGCTGTTTCGACCGATAACGCCTCCAATTACGGATCTCTGGATTCTGCGGACGTCCGTCGTCTATCCTTCATCTCGTTCGCTGATGTTGTACAAGCCGAACACAACCCTGCCGGAGGCATTGCGAGCTCCCGCGACAGCATCCATCTTGCAGGTCTCACATCTCTGCCCTCGGCAATGAACCGTTCACCTTCACCTATCCGATCACCTGTATCTAGCCAAGGACCCGAGACAAGCCCTCCTACGAGCAACCCCGGTAGCATGAAGGGTATTGAGCTGAGCCCCTCACGAAGACCCCTGGGTAGCCCTACCAGCATCAACAACCTCAAGCTCAACCCTTCAGGGGGTGATTTGAACATTGAGACAATGAGCCAGGCTCTGCGAAGAACCGGCAGCAGTGACTTGAGCCATGTCCGCAGCGGCCCTACAAGCCCAATTGAGAGCTCCCACCTTCGTTAAGCACAACATTCAGTATGATTGGAGTAAGATCGGTGAGGGGGAGCAATGATGATATCCAGAAAGCAAATGCGACACTTCTTTTTAACCATTTGGTGATTATACTTCACTTTATTCAATTCGACTTCGATACCCCCTGGGCATCGTCACTTTACTTTTGGGAGGAATGGGGGATACTGGGATCTGGCACTGGGAGTTGGAAGAGAGTTCTACTGGGCGTCGACACTTTTTCCGCAATACAGACATAATGCACATATGTCATGCTTTGGTCGTTGTCATGTTCTTTTCAGACGCGAGGAAAATACAAAAAAAGCTGCCACGAAGTTGGTAAGCAGGTATTCAAGATACATTTCGGGCCTTGTCTATTGTTGCGGGTGATTTCTAGTACGGGAAGGCCTCCAAAGTGAATCATGGCCTCACATAATGTTGCCTCAGAGATGTAAGGACAGAAAGACGGTCAATGGATGTTATGTGTAACTATCATACTCGACTTCGATTGAGGCATTGTCTCCTTACACAAATGAACACAAGCAACCTTTCTTGGTAATGGACCAGTTCTGAAACGGTGGATGTATCTGCTGTGACTATGTAGAAGACGTAAGCTTTTGACTTGTAGTGGAATTACATAGTCTGTTTGCATCAACATGGTGGGTCTGTTCATCTTATAAGTGATGCTGTTGAAACGCGGCATGACTATCACGATAGAACGCTCGCCTAATGCCGGCTCCAGATTCTAGAAAATTAATGGATGTTGTTTCAAGCGAGAAAACCTGACGAAGACACGACGGTGGATCTTACATACGAGATTCTTTACTCAATGCAGATTCCTGGAACCGATGGCGTGGCACTACATAAGAACATGGATGTTCTCGGTATCATGACGACGACTTGGAAACACAAGGCAAGATTTGATTCAGCCATTGTGAAGCTCTATTGTTAGAAGCGGTGTGCTCGTGTTGCCTGACCTGAGCCTTGATACAAACTGAGCTGATGTTTCGAAAGACTAAACTCTCGGGTCGAGTGATGGACTGTGCTTGATTACGGAGGCCGCGAATGGGGACACTGTCAGGCAACCTGCAGTATATTTGTTTTTTTGACTGACTGCGATACTCTCAAATGATTGGTTCCCAGGTTCTTATTACGGCTGCAAGACATCTGCCGTGTTGAGGCAGCATTCATCTTGTCTTGCAGATATTATCTGCAATTCTCGTGTAAGCGACGCAACATCGCGGCATAAAAAGCAAAGAGTATTCCATCAACTAGAGGATCTGGAGTTGACACGTATGTTTCAAAAATGCTACAAGTAATAATGCGAAAGCCAAAAAGCAAAAGATCGTCTGTCCTATGAAGACTCGGAGGTTGGTTTTGTTTTACAGATGAGACACGTGGGAATGTCCCAGTCCCACGCCGGCGGGACGGGACAATGGACCCGCGTTAGAGCCAACAGCCTTAACTTTTGGATACAACTTCCATACTGAGCAATTATATGCATGATGTACTATGACATTGCTTATTCACTATAACTGCGAGAATACAACTTAGATTATGTATACAGTAAGTATTATGCCGTAAGCTCAGGGGCATCACTTCATTTCTGCTTATTCCCGGCCTCCTACATGAACATCAGGGGTTGGAAATATAGGAGAAGACTCTTGGACGACGATAATACGTTCGAGTAGGGATGAGATTACGCTTTGACTTTTACAACTATTGCTTTTGGATACAATGGCGTAGATACACAATCAGCCTGTCATCCTCTTTCTCTTGTTCGTAGCCTTGCCAAGACCTGTTGGTCACAAGAAGAGAGAGCCATGTGGGGGATATCGGGCCTCAAATCTTAGTCCTAGTGATATAATGCCAGGAACACGAATACTATCAGCCATCCACGGCCGTCTAAGTGATAATTTTAGGTCTAGCACCCGGCTTCATGACTGATGTTGCTTTTCTGATTCCAGCTTCCCCGTTGCCCCTGGCTTTTTTTTTTCTTTCTTTATCATGGTCGATCTCGTTCCTCCACCAGTCAGAGTCTGAGACTGGAAAGCGAAGTGATGTGATGGACTGGGAAGCTGCTACTAGCGGCTGCTCAAGTTTGAGTTGCATAGATGCTAGATATCAGCCCGTTCGCTGCGGGCAAAGGATGAGACTTCCGGATGACATTCCGGCTGATTATTCCCATCCTAGGCCCGGAGGCAGGCTGACACTTTAACGCCAGGACTGAGCTCCAATGCCCTTTGTTGCCTAGAGTTTTCAGCCATTTATTAATAAAGATCTACAGTTCGAGTCAGTCACCCTCTTTTGCGAGTTGCTGAAGCCCGGAAACTAGTGAACGTTGAGATTGGATCGAATGTGTTATTGAGCATCTTGTGCCCTGTTCCCAGCCGGCGGGTCAGTTCCCAGGATAAGGGTATCCAGGTGTTGTTACTGCTGCTACCTTTTCCCACAGAATAGTCGCAAGATGAACCTGTACTGGAAAAGTTCATCCGCGGTCATCCTTTCTTGGGAAGAAAGCATCCGAAAGATCCCTGCTTCTTTGGTAACTGGAATGGGGCTATGGACAGGGACGCCGGGATTTGATGGAAACACTGGGCGACTTGGGATGAAACTCGAACAAGGGATGTCGTGCGGCGTTGTGTGATAGTGATGATGGCTTATATGGTTATCAATCAGATTGAAGGATGGACAAGAAGAAACCAGTCTGACGGATCGGGAATGTTGCATTTGGGGTTGAACAGAGAGTCTCAAGAGTCTGTCTCAGTACACCGTCTTCTCTTAGCAGCCCGCTAACAGAAAAGCATAAGGGATGAGATAGCTTAGACCAGATAACTACCACTATCTTTCTAGTGACGGACTACCGAGCTAATACTAAAGGTAATGTTGTAGAGATCCGCTCGCTCTCCAAACTCCCCCCACTCCTCCACTGTTGCGTGCTGTGTTGCGTGCCCATAACCAGGCCAGGATCATGAACCAGGACCCAAAAGCCTAGGATCTATCTAAACTTACAGGGCCTGGACTGTCTTGCTTTTCCTTCAGTCATGCTTTAACTTTGACTTTTTCTCCACTGGATCCTCTTGACGATAAATTGAATTGTTCCAGAGGAGGGAATGCGAAAAAGTATGCTGTCGAGTTGAAACAGTCTGTAACTAAAGAGGTCGTCCCCTTTTCTCGCCACGGCCCGTCCTGTCTCGGCATCTTCCTACATTTGGAGAGGACAAGTAAATAGAATGATTGGATAGAAATGCTCGCCCGACTTCTACTGCATGGCGTTCCCAAATGTGCTGCTCTCGTGGGCCTGGGGATCGGCAGTAGAAAGAACCACTTGCAGACTGCAATGTTGTATCCCCCGCTTCTCGAAGCATGCAGATTTTCTAAATTGGCCCGACTGCTACTGTACCTTGCCGAAGACAATAAACGAAGAATAGGTAGTTACATGGCGTCGAGATTAATTGTCAAACTGTCAAAACTATCAGGTCCCGGCAGTTGTAAGAGATAGAGTGCCTTGTACTATAGCCTAATAAGACTCTTTCAAGGTCAACCTGGGCTCCTGATCCCCTCAGACCCGGAGAGACAGAGACAGACCAGACCTAGAGGCCAAGGACCCCTACTAGGACAGCGTTCAAGGATGGTTGGCAAGGGAAACAAGGGCCCTCTTCTTCGGCTACGCTTAAGCCTGCGCTTGGTCTATGCTATGTACAGAAAAGACATGACATTCGACTTGCCTTGATACTCGGAAAGTACGTGCGTGGCGACGTACCTACCTACCTTCCCTTCTTTTAAATCAAATTAAAATCAAAATCATTTCTGGTTTTGAATGTGTTTTGAATTTCTTTGCAACTTTTGCTTCTCCAAATCTCTCCCCCAAATATTGGTGACAGAGACTGTACTCACTTCTGTACTGCATAACCTCAAGTCGACCTGACCTACTACTTGACCTCACCGCAATTCGATTCTTGTCTAAAACAGCTTGATCAAGTACTTTTACTCATCCTTCCGTCTGAGCGCAGTCACGCTTATCGTCATTCATCTTGGTCTCGTTCCTTTTGCATTTCTGTATTGGGATAATTCTTAGTGGACTCTGTAGGTACCTCTCTATTCATAATTCTTGGCTTTTTTTTCATCTTTTTCATGCACTTTTTTCCCCGAGTGGTTTGTTTGGTTTTAGTGCAGTTTTCTACTGGAACTGGTTGGTACTTGTAGCTGTTGGTTCCCCTCCACCGGTTCTCCCCCAAGTCCCAACACAAGTCCCGTCTAAAGTCCAGCCCAGTCCATTTGGAACCGAGCCGAGTCCTTCTATCGATTCTTTCCATGCACAGACTACCTGAACTAACGTAACAAGCCCTCCCCGCAACCAGTCAGTGACTGTGACTGATCTGATTTGCGACATCTCTCAACAATCGGATCGATCACCCGACGACAATCCACGATAGGCGCACCTTCAGCGCAAAGTCGACCGTCATATTCGACGCATAAACAACACATCCCGACTATCATCGAGACAGACCCATCGATTGATCGCTTCCCCTCACCTACAACAAAGAAAGCCCTCGAGGCACCCAACCCAGCGTTAAATATCGACCTATTAGCGAAAACCCACTACTATTGCTGTTTCTTTCACCTCAATGCGGGACGGGCGCGTGTATGTGGATGTGGACAAGCAATGGCTTAGGCTTGCGACCGCCAAACATGGACGAACAAGACAACTCTCGATCTGGCACTTCCAGTGATGCTACTTCCTGGAACCAAGCCTCAACCTCCGACCTCAACCTCCCAAGAGACCCAAAGATGGAACGCTCCAGCGCTTCTAACTTGAGGTCCGCATTTCGAAATACACTGATAAATGCCTCCAATACTGTTCGATCCGTAACCCCCGACCCCGTCGACCCTCCTACGCCTCCTACTGTTAGCGTGACGACGGAATCTTTATATTCTCAAGAGGATGTTTTATCGCAGCAGACTTCTCCCCGGTCAATACCCTCTGCCGGCCCTGCTCGCAGACAGGGCATAGTTTTCAACGAAGTTTTCAGCGAGTCGTACGAAAGCAGTGAATCTAGCCCGCCGAGGCAACACTTGCGGCATACGAGCGGTAGCCTGAGGCCTCGGACGCGCACGATGGATACTTCTATGCTAGCCCAAAGAAGCGTACCACCACCTACATCAGAACGACATCGTGTTGGCAGTGTGAGCTCATCGGGGTCATTACACCCGTCCGACGATCTAAGACCGCAGCTTAGCTCATTAGACTCGTTACATCACTCGGTGATAACAGGCCGAGAGTCGTTAGGTACACCTAAAGACAAGAAAGCTAGAAGGCTTATGAAGCGACAATCGTCTCGGCCTACCTCGCCTCTCATCTCTCCACCACCTACCGTCGATTCACTACCATTACCCATAGCTACCGATGATGCGAATAAGGTTCTCCTGCTCATGAGGACTCTGTGTGGTCGAATGCGCGGCGAGATCGAATATCAAGGCGAAACAGGCGGCCCCTGGCACAGTGGAGTGGCTTACATCGAAGAAGAGAAGGGATGTCTCATGTTTGATTCGGGTCAAAATGGGCCCTTTCACATCCCTCTCGTTTCCGATCTACGCGGTTGCAGGGTCCTCCCTGTCGATTATCCCGAACTGACTAAAGAATGTTTGGAGTTGGTTTGCCAGCAACCTCCAATTGAAATTTTGATATGTCCTCGGGTAATGGAAGAATTTGATTTGTGGCTGGCGGCTTTACTATGTTGGCAACAATTACGTCCCACGGGTATTAAGCTTTCTAATGGTAAGCCGGCTAACCAGGTTATGCCAATGAGACCGGAGCTCAAGAGACATGGCTGGTCGCAAGAGAAGAACAAGCCAACGAATATTATCAAGGTTGGCAAAGTAATGCTATGGGACAAGGGTCTGGCTGTCTCACCGCGGGCGATCGTCAAACGACCATCTACGCGAGATCTTCGCTCACCGACCACATCGTGGAGACGGGTGTCTTGCATACTCCAAGATGGTGGAGAATTTAAGCTCATGACAGAAAACGATGTCACCGTTTTGTCTATTATCGACTTGTCACAGCTCTCGCGCTGCGCAGTTCAACAACTTGACCGCACAGTACTGGACGAAGAATACTGCATCGCCATATTCCCTATTTATGCTTCATCATCTACTCACCTCTCCATCTTCCGACCCGTTTACTTGGCGCTCGACAGCAGAGTTCATTTCGAAGTTTGGCTATGTCTCCTCCGAGCCTTTGCAGTACCGGACATCTACCACCTTGACGACCCCTCATCTTCCCAGATTTTGGAATTAGATGACATCGAAACTGAGCAAGAGGGCGAGGTCTTCCGACTTGAAAAGACCATCAGTGTCCGAGTTACTGAGGCAAAGATCAAGGCCAAGCCGAATGGGGTTGGTGGAATTGAACCGACGATACACGAGAAGCCTGGACGACCGGAGCCTGATCCTTTAATCGGAAATTACCTTGCCGAGGTTATACTAGATGGCGAAGTACGAGCGCGAACGACGACCAAGACAGGAACAAAGAACCCTTTCTGGAGAGAGGACTGCGAGTTCACCGATCTGCCACCCAGTACACCTTTATTGTCTGTTGTATTAAAGAGAGTGGAAGGAAACCTGGATAGTTCGAGCAACCTTCTCCAGGCCTCAGTTGGACTGCCAAGAACACGAAATCTGCAAGAGTTTGTGGTCGGAGCCGTTGACCTATCTCTTGATCAGCTCGACCGTGGCAAAGACAGCGAACAATGGCTTCAAGTATTTGACGAGAAGCACCAGTCCGTTGGTCAAATGCTGATCAAGGTGAACCACGACGAGCATGTTGTGCTTCTGTCGAAGGAGTATGAGCCTCTCAAGGATATCCTACACCGGTTCCCAGCAGGATTGACAAACTCGATCTCAGCTGTTCTACCCGGACAATTGCGTCGATTATCCGAGCTGTTTCTCAACATTTTCCAGACATCGGGTACTGCTAGCGAGTGGCTCATGGGCTTGGTGGAAGATGAGATCGATGGAATTGGTAACCAGGCTTCCATGAAGAAGTATCGATTCAGCAGTCGCCTCAAGTCCAATGATTCTGTCGATGCAGCGACTGATCGTGAGCTCATTGTGAGAGACATGAGCAAGTCCCTCGCTGGAGAAGCGAACTTGCTCTTCCGCGGCAATTCACTATTAACGCAGTCGTTCGAATTCCATATGCGCCGCCTCGGCAAGGAGTACTTGGAGGAGATTCTGCAAGAGAAGCTTTTCGAGATTAACGAGATCAATCCAAACTGTGAAGTCGATCCTAGCAAAATCCCCCACGAATCGGATCTCGACCAACATTGGACTGTGCTTATTCACTACACGACGGAAGTGTGGAAGTGCATTGCCAGCTCAGCCAACCGACTGCCTCCAGAGCTTCGACACATTCTCAAGTACATCCGAGCCGTTGCCGAAGATCGCTACGGAGACTTCCTGCGTACTGTCACATATACATCGGTGTCCGGATTCCTGTTCCTTCGGTTCATCTGCCCAGCCATTCTATCGCCAAAGCTGTTCAACCTCTTACGCGACCACCCCCGACCTCATGCGCAACGAACGTTCACCCTCATTGCGAAGGCACTGCAGAAGCTTGCGAACTTGTCCAACTTTGGGAAGCGAGAAGAGTGGATGGAGCCCATGAACCGCTTCTTGAACCTCCAAAGACAATCTGTTCGTGACTATATCGATCAAGTTTGCAGCATTCCCGCGGATCGAAACACCACCAACTTTGTTCCTGCTGGATACAGCACACCTGTTACCATTCTTGGTCGTTTGAGCCCGACTTCCAAGGAGGGCTTCCCTAGCCTGCCTTATCTCATTGACAGCACTCGAAACATGGCGAGCCTTGTGAAGCTATGGGTAGACGCCAAACCAGTCGACGACAAGAAAGAACAGGTGGATCAAGAGCTTCTCGCCTTTAACGATGTCTGCTTTGCCCTCCAAGAACGTGCCGACGCATGTCTCGCCAAGGTCGAAACCGAACGTGCCAGTGAAACAGCAACAAACGTTACAACAGAAGACATTACCGAATCTCTCGAACAAGCATCCCTGATCGAATCCCTCTCCATATCTTATGGTGGCTCTTCAACGGCATGGAACGACGTGTACGAACCTCCCCCACCCGGGAGTTCAGGCAGTGAAGTCAACGACGAAAATGCAGCGCAGAACCAACGCCGTCGCAGCAAAGAACGTCGTCGTCACCATCATCACCACAAAGAAGGCTGGGAACATCGCAAGCAGCGACACGCGAGCACGGGAGGGAGCGCGAGTGCGGGTAACACGCTCAAATCTAAGAATGGACGCGTGGGACGTACGATCCTCAGCGGTATCATGCGCATAGGCGGACGCGGAGAGAGCCCTGAAGAAAAGGATTCTTCAAAGCGACACAAGTAAAAAAACAAGACATTTATATCCATTTATACAACTCAAAACACAAACACGCACTTATACATACATATACCTTCTTCACGACTAGATGGGGGAGGAGCTAGTTCTTACGATTGAATGAACAATACAACTTCTTTCAAATACTATGTCTTGTCTCATTTTTTCATCATTTTCTTTTCTTGTCATATCAGGCTGGGAGGATTTGTGGTTCATATTTTGCATAGCATAATCCTGGTATGGTTTTAACCGTATTTCATCTGTAAAATATTAGCAACGGAGTTTGTCTTGTTGGTTGGGAGGTGTTAGGCCGGGATAACGCTGGGAGTTGTCTGACGGCGAAGAAATAGCAGAAAGTTTTGGGAATATTAGAAAACAGGGTGGAATTTTGTAGCTTTAGATCAAACAATAGACATGCTTGCTTAACCACTCTCATCTTGATTACAATTAATCTTCATCAGTGCTCTGTCCCAGCCCCTAGTATATCATTACCATGGTATGTCACAGTCATTAAGGCACCGTATCTTATAAAGTAGATTGCAACATATGCAATTCGATGGTATCTCATTCAGCGCCGACTCCTAACCCGCTTTTCCTCGCATGGGTCATGTTATAATAAAAGATGAATCATATCCTCCGCCCTTGTCATGTCCACGTTGATTTGATTCTGTAAATACAACCGGCGTTCTATCGCTCGCCATGAGTAAAAACGACGCCCTCTATTTTCCGTGATGCCTTCTGGGTAGATGTCACTCAAGTAAAGAACTTCTTGTAAGCAGCCTTCTCCTTGGCAGCGCGAGCGGCAGCCTTGGTTCGGACGGCGTTGAGCTCGCGGGTGATGGCGCTGTCGTTGGGAGCGAGCTTGTTGGCCTCAGTCAAGTCCTTAAGAGCAGCCTCCTCGTCCTTGAGATGGATGTTGGCAAAGCCTCGGCGGTAGTAGGCCTTGGCGCGGTCGGCCTCCTTGATTCCACGGACATCAAGGGCAGAAGAGGCATAACGGGCAGCGTCGTCCCAGGCCTCAAGCTTGATGCTGAGAAGAGCTGAGTTGTTGTTGAGGGAGAATCGGAGAGCCTCAAGCTCGTCCTTGATGGACTGGGGCTGGTCTTCGAGCTCAGGCTCCTCGTTGATGTAGCGCAGGCCCTTCTGGTACTTGTCAAGTCCAAGTGAGTAGTTACCTGACTTGAAAGCAGTGTTTCCGTAATCCTTGCTAGCCTTTGCGATCTTGAGAACAGTGACAGCGTCAAGGGTATCGGTGCAGTCATCGGGGAAGTCCTCGTAGGGGTCGCCAAGGGCGTCGGGCTGCTTCACGTCGGCAGCAAGGGCAGCATCGCCAGTGAGCTCACCACAGTCGGCAATGACAGCCTCCTTGGCAGGTCGGTCGCCAGACTGGGTGGTGAGGTTCTCGATCTGTCGAACAACAGACTTGCCGTTGAGGACCTCTCCGAAGACAACATGCTTGCCGTCAAGATGAGGGGTAGGGACGGTAGTAATGAAGAATTGGGAGCCGTTGGTGTCTGGTGGGGTCATGCGCGTCAGCATCATGACATGATACGAGGGGTCATTGCTTGGGCAAACCTACTGGGACCAGCATTGGCCATGGACAGAAGGAAAGGCTTCTCATGCTTGATAGGGAAAGCCTCATCGTCGAACTTGTTTCCGTAGATAGACTCGCCTCCAGTGCCATCACCAGCAGTAAAGTCACCACCCTGGATCATGAACTGCTTGATGACACGATGGAAGACGGAGCCCTTGTAGTGCAGAGGCTTTCCAGACTTGCCGATGCCCTTCTCACCAGTGCAGAGAGCTCGGAAGTTCTCAGCAGTCTTGGGGACAAGGTCGGCATAGAGCTCCATGGTGATGCGGCCAACGGGCTTGCCGCCGACTGTGAGGTCGAAGAAGACGCGGGGTCGCGCGGGGGATTCGCCTTCGGTGGCCATTGTGAAGGTTGGTGATGTATTTGAGGAGTGGGAGTAAAGAGAAGAGGAACCAAGAATACAATGCAGTCGCTAAAGACAAGTTTGAAGTTTGGTCTTTTTGTTATGAAGAAGGGAAAGAGTTATCACGACGTGGGGATTGCTTGTCCAAGGCAGAATCGCAGAGAAGGAGACAGAAGAGGGGAGCTCCTTTGCCAATTTTGGAAAGGTTCCGTCACGATGCAAGTGATCGTTGCCGCCGCTTATAAGTGGGTAACCTTCAGCCAGGGTACAGTTTGTAACCGATCAACAACAAGGAATTGAGCTGAATTGGCTGAGGTATAATAACTATAATATGCATGTTACTCACAATATCAGGCCATTGTCTCATTGTCTTTGCCAGTATCAGCATGAAGTGAGGGCACAAGTAGGACACCCTCAAACTAAGGTAGGTAGCCTAAGCATACCCCATTAGCCCGTCAAGCCCCTCCCGTCCGTTAAAGAAACCGCAGAATAACGCGAGCACCTTTTATTTTTTCTACACCGGTCATAAGCAACAAACAAGAAAGTGAGTATCACTCACGATCACTTAAGGTATATAAGGAATAGTGATGAGAACGACACCAAACAAGCCCGAGCTGGTGAGTCTGAGTGAGGCTCAACTTGACCCTGCAGCTAAGGTTGGACCCTTGAAATTAAGCCTCCATAACATCCATATCATTGTCTCAACTGACAAACTGAAATTATAAAACTTTACATACCAACCAGCACTCACTGTCTCGAACAATTCAATATACCAAAGGCAAGGGAATAAGACAATATCATATTGACCAACGCATCCGATCTCATCATCTCGGAGTGGGGGAGGGGCAACGGCAAGACAGAGGAGGGGTTGTCAACTCGTATGAGCTGCATATACAGGGATCAGGCAAGCGACAAGTTTCCTCACAAAATCAGTCTAGGGCAATGAGAACAAGACCGAAGGAGAACCTAGACTCTATAGCAAAGTTGACATTCATCATATCAAGATAGTTATCTGAAGCCACATAATCATTATCGTGCAAGATATCTCATAATTTGAAAGGGGAATTGGCAGATAACCCTTTGGAAACTCAATCAGAAGGCCTAAGCCTAGGTGTAGCCGCTGCTTACTTGAGACTGGTACCAAATATCAGGAACTCATCAATCTCATGAGCAATCTTGGGGATCGGAGAAAAACTCAATTGCATGCACCTTCTGATCGTCGCTTTGACCTCTCTTGTATTGCTTTTCCCTCGACTATCGACAAACACGGAATTTCAACCCTTGTATCACAACACCAATGCAGCCTCTCCGGTTACTCATCCAATTAGATATATCCACGGCTATGTTTGTCGTTGCTTACAGCGTTCAGCTCTGTCTATCAGAGCTGATAGCCGTTCCTCTTTCCGAAAATGCAGTTTTTTACAGCAATCGTACCATCGGCTGACCTTTAAAACTTGTCTCTATTAACGAACGCTCTATGAATCCCACCAAACGTCCGACCCTTTTGTCTAGCCTCTATTGTATCCTCCCTGTATAGGCTATGTTCCCTATATCGTACATCCTTTATAGAAAGCCACATCTAATCCGACTTGGCAGTTGCACCGTTCTTGAGCTCAAGGGTGACCTGTATCGTTTGTTAGCAATGCACATACCCTGGAAGAAAGGGAAAACTCACCGGTCCGTCGTTGACGAGAGCGACCTCCATCCACGCTTGGAACTGTCCATCCTTGACTCTCTCCTCCTTGTATCCCGCCTTGACCTTTTGCACAAAGTAATGGTATAGCCGGCGCGCTTCCTCCGGGTTGGCTGCGCCGTGAAAGTCAGGCTTGGCTCCCTTCTTGGTGCTAGCCAGTAGAGTGAACTGCGACACTGTATTCGTCTCAGCCATTACCCTGAATGTGGCGGAAGGGATTGAGTTTTCAAAACTCAATACTCACCACAGAGAACCTCGCCTTCAATATCGCTCACGCTCTTCTTCCACTAGAATAACATGATGTCAGCCTGTCCCGAAATAAGCTATCAAGGTTCATTTTTACCTTGCCGCCCTCTTCGTCGTCCCATAGCTTCATTCTTAGAACCTTTGCGGCCATGAGATCGGCCTCCTTCTCTGTATCTCCAGGGGCCACGGCCGCAAACGCGAGGACGCCCTTGCCGATGGAGGAGATCATCTCCTTGTCGACGGTGACGGACGCCGACAGGACACGCTGCAGTATGACTGTGAGGTTGGTCAGCTTCAGCTCCAGCCCTCTTGTTTCACGGTAGGCTACTGAAATGCACGCACCCTTCATTTTTGTGATGTGTAAGATTATGTTTTGTGAATGTATTTGGGAATGTGAGTTGAAATATCTATCTGATGGGCTTGAGTCAAGCTCTTTGTATCTAGATGTTGCTCCGTAGCCGGATCGGCATTGGTTCCGACTTTACCGTGTAACTTATCACTCACTCACTCACTGTCATCGCCCAAGAGTATCAGTTCCATTCATTATAAAATTTTACTACTCAAACAGTGTTAAAGTTACAAAAGTATGCATAAAAAAGGCGTCTCATATAACGAGAAAGCATAAATCCTCCCAATGGCATGTATTGAAAAAGGACCCTTTGAAAGTCTCCTCACAGAAACAAGGGAGTCAATGTCATGTGAGAAGCGTCTATTCGTAGATGCTGGCACTTAGGCCATTAGCTCCCCAGCAAGGTACAGTCGGCTTTAGCGAAAAACCACGTCATTGAATCTACCCCGTAAAGAATATATAAAATAGCACGCCATCATTTGGTCTGTTGCAGAGCATTGCACAATATGACTTCTTTTTTGTCGCAAATTGATTGATTTGTAAAATATTAATCTAATTTTCCCCCTGTAATCACCATTGCAAGCCCCCCAAAATTCCATCTGCGAACTGTCTCAGCAGCTAACCGCGCCTTGCCCCAGGTGACCCGCGCTCAACTGGCCAATCAAAACCGTGCGGCTGCTTGGCCTGATCACTGGCAACATTGGAATCCACACTGGACCTCCCACCTTTGAACCTTAGTAACAAGCCTCATCAAATGCTGGCCAGCCTGTCTGTGTTTGCCTTTAGCAACCGCATTTCATCCACCAGCCGCTCGTGGACTTGAAACTCCCAACAACGGATACCCTACCATCACGTACCTATATTTAACGACGACACCAATCGATATACGCGACGTCTGGTTTAATTATTCACACTTACCTTCCTTGCGACCCCGATTGGCGAGGCAGGTGGCACAACAACACGACGCCCATAAAGGAGTCGACCGAGAAGAGCTTCGATAAACGTTCAGAACTTGCGCCCCTGAGGCTGCATATTTCTCTTCATAATGGCAGCAAGGAAATTGGCCCAAGAGGTCGACAAGTGCTTCAAGAAGGTCTCCGAAGGCGTGGCCGAGTTTGAAGCCATTTACGAAAAGATCGAACAATCGAGTAACCCCGCTCAAAAGGACAAGCTAGAAGATAACCTCAAGCGCGAGATCAAGAAGCTCCAGCGACTGAGGGATCAGATTAAAACATGGGCGGCTAGCAACGATATCAAGGATAAGGCTCCGCTGCTTGAGCACCGGAAGCTGATCGAGACGGTTGGTCCCCGCTAACAAAACGAGCAAGGCTGTATCAGTTCTTTATTGACTCTGGTGTCGAAATAGCAAATGGAAAAGTTCAAGGCAGTGGAAAAGGCCATGAAGACGAAAGCATATTCGAAAGAGGGCCTATCGGCTGCTGCCAAACTCGATCCCAAGGAGCAAGCAAAGGTCGAAGCGAGCGAATTCCTCAGCAGTATGGTCGACGAGCTGGAACAGCAAATCGAGACCCTTGAAGCCGAGGGCGAATCGATACAAGCGACCATGAAGAAGGGCAAGAACAACACCGCAAAGGCCGAACGCATCGCCGAAGTCGAACGAGTTATCGAAAGACATAAGTGGCACCAGGGCAAGTTGGAACTTATCAGGAGATCCCTCGAGAATGGCGGAGTCGAGCCTGAACAAGTCACTGAGTTGGAAGATAACATCCGATACTATGTGTCAGACGGCATGAACGAAGACTACATGGAGGATGAGGAAATGTACGAGGAACTGGATCTTGAGGACGAGGAAGGCACCTACGGCATGGGTGCCGACAACGAGAAGAGCTCTTCTCTAGATGATCAATCTGTGCAAGAGGACCTGACAACCGACACTGACTTGCCAAAGACGCTGGCGAGGAAGGCGCAAAAGGAAGTCGATCCAGTACGGAGAACATCGTCCCAGACAAAGTCCCCCTTACCCGCGCTCGCAACATTGCATGCTCCGTTATCGACTATCAGCAATGGCAATTCTGGTACACCCGCTATGAAGCCTGCATCGGTACCCTCAAGGCCTGCTGGGGAGGGTCTCAAGTACGCTTCTGCAGCCGCGGCCGCAGCGGCAAGCGACAAGAACAACGTGGGTATTGCACCGTTACCTCCACCGCCTGGTGCCGCATCGTCAAGCATATCTCCATTGCCTCAATCCCGAAGCAGCGCGACCAACTCCCCTGCTACATCCTCTGCCCAGCCCGCTTCTCAACAGCCAGAATCCAAGCAACCCACACCAGCTCCTGCTCCTGCCGAGCCCGAACCTGTGCCTGCGCCGGCACCCGTGCCCGTACCTACCAAGCAATCGAAGCGATCAAAGGCTGCTGGAAAGCAAGCTCTGGTGCCAGAGACCTCGACAACGTCGAAGCGTATGTATACTCAACAATCTTGTATGATGCCGATGACTAACTGTTCCATAGCCGCAAGAACAAATGGCACATCCAATGGTGTTAAGCTCTCCGAGGAAGAGGAAGAGTCCATTTACCACTTGCCAGCGTCGTTGCAAGATCTGGTCGATACGTATGAGACTTCTAGAAAGAGACCATACCATCCCTCTGCACCATCGGCCTTGCGCATGATGAGTGCTAGTCAGGCCAGCTGCCCTGATGTTGTGGATGCTGATGTGCCACGGTCATATCGTCCCGAAGTGCCGGTGCCCCCAACAGGGTCCAACTTCCCCCGCGAGCCACTTGCCCTCTTCGATGACCAAAGATGGTATTCACGGGTCGACCCCGATACCTTGTTTTACGTTTTCTACTACAGACAAGGGTCCACCCAGCAATATATGGCTGCCAAGGCTCTCAAGGACCAAAGTTGGCGGTTCCATAAGCAATACCAAACATGGTTTCAAAGACACGAGGAGCCGAAGACCATTACTGAGGACTTTGAGCAAGGGACATATCGCTTTTTCGATTATGAAAGCACATGGTAAATAATTGCCCCCCCAGTTACGTGAGGTATAGTTGTGCTGACTTGAATGTGCAGGATGAATCGACGAAAGGCCGATTTTAAGTTCGTCTACAAGCATCTTGAAGACGATGTTTGATTGTAAATTCCCACAACATTTGACGATTACGTCTACTGGATCAGTGTGAGAGATATGGAACGGAGCTATGGGTTCGGGCAGTCTGTACTTTGGTTTTGTGACCTCCCGGAGAGGGCCACATTGGGTGTACGGGGAGATGAAGTCGATATTGGCGGTAGCCTCATCTTCTTTCCCTGTCCTCACTCTTGTTGTTCTTTTGGGACAGGTAAATATGCTACAAGGGGCGTTAGTTACCTCATCGTTTGAGATATGAATACGAACCTTTCTAGTGCTGGGCTGGCTGCAGCCCTGGATGAGAATTTTTCCCGACGTATAAAAGCAAGTATGGTCCGTTTGCCTCGTGAATTCGCTGGTGGACGTCCACGAAGCCTTGGTGGGTGGTGAAAAGCCTAGCTGTTGAGGAGTCTGACACCATTATCTCCTACTGCATGCAGCCTCATATTCGGCTGGCGTTCGAGGAAGAGGTTTTGCTTGGTGGCGCACAGCCATGTAATTGTCTGCATTTTTATCATTCTATCCGGAATGTCTCAGTGTGTCAGCCAATACCGTAACGTCTGGATTCCAGCCCAAGTAAGGCGTTCCGGATGATAGATTCTGAAGAAAAGAACTCAGCAACTTGAGCTACTGCGTTGCTGCCCAAAGGTCGAAGAAATTCCGAATGCCGAAGTCATCTAAAATGGTATAAGTATAAGAACAGAATTAAACTTGATGGTGAGAAGCTGATAGCTTGTCGGAGCTTATCAACATCATCAAGCCGCTGGTTTCCTTCCTATGTCAGCTATCAAAACAACACCTTGCGTGGTTTGACATGCTACCACCTGAAGCAAGGCAATGCTACACCTGTAGCACATTTCACTTTATCGCAAACGACGTGGCTCTCGGAGATGGCAACGCAGATGAGTAAACGAAGCACAAACAGATCCTTGCTGTCCTAGGGTCACAGATGCAATTACATATGCTGTCTTGAACCTTTTGTTTGCCCATTGAGCCTGAGCTGACATGTGTATGACTTGATCAAGAATTAGAATGCCACAGCATAGATAATTTCCGTTCGCTCTTCAGCCGACAAGCCCGTCACCAGATGGGTGTGTTGTCGTTGAATTCAAGGCTGGCGAAAAGGGTGCCTCGGTAAGTAACATCATCGCCATCGACGCTGTTGCCTTTTCCCTGTGCTCTTTGCAATGTGCCTATCAGACCCTGGCCAGGCAATCTGTTCGTTAGCGCTCGTCAGCGCTACATTTGTCGGTGAGGTTGGCTCCTCTACGAAGGACAAGGTTGCGGCACAGCTCTGGGCAAGTTGCCATCCATCGCCAGGTTGAAGGGCCCATTCGAGAAGAGAGTTGTCGCCCCCAACTGAATCGGCTTTCGCCGTGAAAGTGACCGGGATATGAAACAGAACCAATGCAAGATACATCAGGAAGGCTTCTGGAAGGCTTCTATGCCTGTCATCTGGTCTGAAGTTTCGCCCACGCAGATCCCTCAATACGAGAAAGAGTTACTCTTAAGCGGGCGTTAATTCCGTACAGCGAATGGCATGGATCAGGTTGTCACGGATGGGGATGTGTCCCATGACCTGGTCGAAGTTGATGATTTCATTGCCAGTGAGCCCTTTTCAACGCTCTTAGTGCACTTCTTGTTCAAGACTTCAGTCAGCCTCACTAATGCCCCCCAAGCTTGCCTGAAGACGTCAACCGTTGTCGAGTGAGTTCACCGACAATCACCTTTTCGGAAATTTTCTCAACGTTGGCCTGTCATTGCCGGAGAAGGATCCGGTAGGTTGTACGGGCGAGACAAGGCGTCTAAGCTTTTGTATCAGGCGTAAAGACACTTATCTTTTTCTGACCAGCCCGGACGCCTTGGGAGACTGCCTTGTCAAAACTTTGATACATGTCAAACTGACTGTGATGCGTGAGTCTGGTAGATGCAGGGAGAGTTACACAAGTCAAACGACAAGTGACCGTGTTGTGGGGAGCTGTGAAGGTGTGGCAGACGGTAATATGACGATGCCGGGTTTGTTTTGTCTGTGCTTTTGCTGTGCCGATCGAGGTTGTTTGACTGCCATTACCCCATAGAACTGACTGACCCAGACTAGCTGAATAACCAAGACCAATCCAACAGGCAGCAGAATAAATTGTTTATTGAGTTGATTGATCAACATCTATGGCAAAGGAACAGCCACATTATTGGTGCATCTCCTGAATTTCTCCATAGTGTTGAGGCTCGTGCTTGTGCTTGTGCTCATGCTTGTGAGCAGAGATCGGCACAACAAGTTGGTGGTTATAGTTTGGTGCGGTGCTAATGCGAGGCATCGACTTTTAGGCCACCGCATAAAGTGTTTGTAGGATGCAGATGATGTGATGTGATATGATGGGATGGGATGAGATGAGGAAGGCTTAGGGAAGAGACATTGATGCAGGTGCAATAAACTAATCAGCGCCTGTCTTCTTTCCATTTAATCTTGAAATCCATTGGTAACGGAAAGCACCCAGTAGCTGCAATCAATTGGGCAATAGTGGGTTCGGTAGCTAACACAGGCGTCCAGGACACCCCTTGGAAGTTGGAAGGTACGCAGGGGGTAGCTGCAGGAGGAGCAGGAGGGGTAACGACTGCGATGAATAATGGAGGAAGTGACAGCCCAACAAGCTCCAGTACTCCAGGGGAGGTACAGTACCGGCCGACCTGAGGTGCACTGCATTTTTGCAGTGTATCACAGATTTACAGAAGGTACAGTACCTTCTTGTCCTGCCTCGTTGTTCTGCCACCACCAAATCATCCTCATTCATCCCCTCCATCGTCATTTTCAACCTGTCTGCTCTGACCGATCAAACAAGATGGACTAAGACCAATCCCGGCCCATGTCGATCTAATTCCTCCCGCTACCGAGAGTCAAAAGCGATGATTACCGTCCCCAGCGGACACACCCTTGCTGTTTCCTTCTGCACCGAAGTTTCTTTGAAGCGATGAACAAGACTAATGTCGGTCACAAGCACGCAGATATGGATAAGCCAAGCCAACTTTACCTTTGGTATTGACCGAAAACTGATGAGCTGGCCTAGCACAGCCCCTATTCTACAGGACTGTCAATATTCGCTTATCGCTTCTTACTGACTTCGTCAAATCACTGCCGCATCCATTCCCGCAAACCCGTGCCAGAACCATTTGTTAATTGGCATTCAGCCCCAGCGCATTGCCACGCCCAGTGGCCGCCCAACCGGTAACATCATGGCTTGCCGACCCCAAATTGAGTCTGCCAATTACTGCACAAATTAAACGGTCATTCTTTACCTGCAGCAGAAGCAGCCAAGACGAATGCCCTGAGTGGGTTTCTTCCCACCCTTGCGACTTCTTGCCTGAAGCTTAGTCCCAGGTCGGCATGGGCACACTTCCCGTAACTACAGACCAGTGCTTCAAATGCACAATTCCGTTGGGCTTGCCAGTAGCATACACTTTTATTGCGCCGTTCCGAGTGACCCGGGCCTCCATTAGGCGATCAGAAGCTTGTGCCTTTTCCACGCCTTAGCTTAGCTTGGTGCCCTTGTTCCTGGAGTTTTCTGTCTGGCCTCTGAAAGAGCTACGTTAGCTTCTTTGTTACTGTTGCATCGCCCGTCATCTTGTCTTCTTCAGGACACCGGCCAAGAATGCGTCACTTCTTGATAGGGCGCCTACAGCCTTGACGTGGTCTCTGCATACTCGCTGCTGTCTCCATTAAACTTGACTTTACCCTAGTCCCCCCAACCAATCGACAAGTGTCGATTGACTTACACGCATCACGAGCCAGCTTGCGCCAGATGCTGCTTCGCCTTAGACCCTTGTCCTGCTCATTGCCCCTTGTCTTCCTCCAGCCCTTGGTCCTGGAACTGGTTATCTCTTAGCCGTCTGTCATCTAGCTAATCATGCCCTACCTTATCGTGGGTTGGTTCGGGTTGTATGGATTGGGTTCCCCGGCAGCTACCCCGGTCATGTTCTCAACCCCAGGACTTGCACTAGAACCCTGACGACACATTCTAAAGTCTTGCTACTAGATCTGGCCGCAGTTGTTTGTGGATGGAGTCCCTACAGTTTCAAGTCCATGCTGCCCTTTACCTTTTGTGTATTACACGAATGACTCCCACCTCGCCTCACTGACCAATGTGCGATTTGAGCCTCACTTGACTTATATGTCCTGCCCTGTACTAGGCTATTTGATGAAGCACCCCTTCTCTCATATCTCTCCCAAGCATATAACCACGACTCTCATCCTCTTTTTACTTCATTCATCAATTCATCACTGTTCTATCCATTCTCATGCCACAGACTTCTTCCCTTCCTTTCCAAGACCGCCATCAAGATATCACTTTGGTTGCGGACTATACCTGCATATTCTTTGCATCACTTACAACTACCCACAAGCCGACTTATAAACTATCGACTCGTCCTATTAAGCACCCGTGTTTTCTATATCATCGGTGATTGACTCATTCGAGAAAGACCTTTTCGTTCTTCAAAGAAAGTTGCCTTTATCAGCAACAGCTATCACGATGAGCTCCTACCAAGGATACGGTTACGGCTGGTATGGCGCTGCCTCGCCTCAGGACCAGGTATCATCACCTTCAGAATACTATGGCAGTTATTACCAGTCCCAGCCTCTAGTCAGAGATTTGAGTTCTGGGGCCAGCTCGCAAGCTTCCACTGTTCCAGAGTCACCGATGCAGCGCAACTCCTATGCTCTGTACGGTTCATCACCAACGAACTACTCTGGCTACCAACAGGCGTCAGATTATCAGCAGTATTATTCCTCCGGACAAACCAGGGCTGAGGAGTCCAGTGTCCCCAGGAGTGAACCGTACGTACAACCCATTGCTTGATGCTTGTCTCCTCAGCGCTAACTCGTGTTCAATCAGTGGTAATGACTGGCCAGTATCCTGTCTTCATCCTGGTTGTACCTCTCGCCCTTTCAAGCGGACTGCGGATCTTCAACGTCACTACAAGAACACTCATGCTCCTGAGTCGAGCAAGGACGTTTACCTGTGTGACTACCCTCGATGCACTCGATACCATGAGCCCTTCCACCGCCGAGACCACTTTCGAGATCATCTTCGCGAGTACCATCGTGAAGACATTCAGAAGCGCGGAGCAACTGTCGACGAGGCATGGCTCCAGGATCGATATGCGCCCTCTAGCTGGTGGCGTTGCCCACGCTGCCTTGTTCGAGTCTACGTCTCCAAGAACGGCTTTGAATGCCCTGGATGTAAGACATCTTGCGAGTCTAAGCGCAAGGAGAAGCGCAGCAGCCGATCTTGAAGTGTGTGAGCAGCGACACAGCCTTGCACATAGAAACAGCCAACCACAAGACACCACAAAGCCTGGCTTGATGGCTTGAAACTACAGTGTTACTCTTCTGAGAACACATATCGACTAAGACCATCCACATCAAGGCTCTCTACACTTGTCAGCTATCTATCTGCAGGTCTTCTTTGCTTCTGATAGCTCACCGACACGAAATATCATCTGGAATCAACCCAGCTTCGACAGCGGTAGCCTTAGCTGCAGCATTTGTATACTACATACTGTTACATCGAGGATAACGAAACGACTTCAATTCGTCCATGGCCTCGCATGCATGCATCTTTTACACTTCAAGAAACAGCACTTGTGCAAACTGGTCTTTGTGCCAGGCATTCTCAATCTTGGCCTTTCCTCCATCATTCCTGTCGCTCACTCACAACCATCAAACGTCCTAGAGATCCGCAAAAAACGCCCATGCATTGCCGATCTTATCCACACTGGGACGTCACATCACGCTGAGGCTGACTTGAGAGAATTGTTCTAGAAGCGGGGCACTTTGCGGGGATTTTCAGCGTGGCTGTGTTATGCACGATGGATGCTTCTGTCATGCTTCCATTCCTTCTTTCGACTTTCCTTTCTTGGATAGATCTACTATGACCTTGCCGGAGTTCACGATTCGAGCTGAAGGCAGCGAGATAAGACTTGTTGTTTATTGGCGGGTCGATCACGCAGTGACGTTTATGACGAGATATGAGGCCAACCAGGTATATAGAATGTTTTATTGTATAGACGGTGGGAGTTTTGCTCTTCTTTCTGTATGTCTAGGTAGTCTTAGAATTTATGGCGCATTTAGAGAATTCCATACACCTTGTTTTTGTTCCACATACATCAGAACCCATGATAGCCCACCATGAATTGCCTCGCTTGAAGATGGCGATGCAACTTTAGTCCCCTTGTCATCTCTTTACTCCTTTTTATGTGTGACATAATAGTAAATTCCCCTAGCCTGAACTTGTGCAACGAGACAAGAGATAAGTGAATACTAGCAGATCATCCTTACTTAGACCCTAGTCGCCCTGCAAGGTTGCGTTCCCCGCTGTGCCCACGGACGTAGTGTACTGTACGGTTTACACGGGGCCGGATGTTCTCCCCAGGCCACCCTGCGCGATGATATTGGCGCACTGCATTTCCAGCTCGTGACCACATACGTAGCCTGTGGATTTTGGAGCCCGTGTTGACCTCTGAGTCACTTTTTGGCCAAGAGTCTTGCTTTGTCTCCAACGTGTTAGTCTTCCTCAATTGGGTCATCTTCATAGTTAGGCATGGCGCGGAAATCAGGCCGTCCCTTATCCCGGTGCTTCCTCAATCGTCTGCCCGATTTTGGTGGAGCATACAAGGAAACGGGTGGTGTATGAGAGGATACTTCACCAGCTAGTCTTCCGGTGAAGAGTTGCGGCTGGTGGAATTTGAATTCGGCCTGCGGCGGCTGGGGTGAGGACGGCTGCGCCGTGGTCGAGTCGATAGTGTCTGTAATATCTGTTCTTGCGGCAGCCTCCGAAGATGGATCTTCTTCCAACTCTGGGTCTTGATCTGCGTCCAACAGTTCTTCTATCTGATCGCTCGTCATATCAAGCGTGATGTTATTAGCTAATAGGTCTCGTGATTCTGAAGGGGGTTCTGCGACATCGCTTTGCGGTGCTGCCGAGCTCGAAGGAAGTAATGGGTCTTCAATGGCACACAGAGTCTTCGTCTTTCCTAGACCCAGATCACGTTTCGTTTGTTCAGTAGCCTCCTCACAGGCTTTACGTTTGGTCTCGGCAGGATCGTCGTCGAAAACGAACCTTTTCCAAATCTCGTCCTCGTCTTCAGCATCTGTCATTGTCTCTGAATCAACTCGCTTTTCAATTGACGCTCCATGTCTTTCTTCGTTTTCCGTCAAGAGATCCAATAGATCCTGGGCCTTGTGAGTCATTCGTGGATTCATCCGTACTGGAAGAACTGGATCACTTTGGGGCTTTGTAAAAGACTCGCTTATACCATGGCTCGGGCTTCCCGATAAACTGCGAGTCTCTACTTCAGTCGACACACTCGGCAAGGGGCCTACTGCCTGCATTCGCGGGAGCTCAGGACCAGGATGCGATATCTCTTCCTGAACACTGTCTGATGCAAGTATGCACAGGCCAGATTCTGATGATTGTAATTGTGGTTTGGCGAAAATGCTTGAAGATCTCTGTTGTAAAGCTTCGATCCGCAGTGAATTCGACGTCTTTGCGTGGTCTTCTGACGAGTTCCAAAAGTGGCTGATACCAGGAGTGACAGGCCTTGAGGGATGGTCTGCTTCCTTCATTTGACATGGCTCTTTTGTTGCTGTTTCTGCACTGGGATTAAGCCACAGGCTCCATTTTATATCTTCAGATGTGATACGTGCGTTAGGGCGTCTTGGAGCGCCTAGAACTGCGGTAGTGCTCATGTTTTCCTCGGTCCCAGGAGATTCAACGTCTAGCATGGGGGATCGTGTCTTCCGGGTCGGCTGTGGTTGGTGTATGATAGGTGTGTGAGCATTGACGATGAATCTCGGTTCTTTGGGTCCTTCCCGCCAATCTTCTTGCTGGCCAGTGTATCCATATGCAGTATTGTGTCCAGTGTCTGAAGAGCTGGATGGTTGGTTTCGTGAATCATCATGTCCTGAATTACTGTTGGGAACTCGAGGCCTTGTGGTGATATTCATGGGCGCTTGCACACTTAGCGTATTTTGGTAAGGCGATATTGGTTCCAGCCTTGAAGTACTACCTGGCGTTGTGCCCAAGTGAGCAGAAAGATCTTGTCTCGTGGCGAGGCTCCGTACTGAATTGCTATCCCGGCTCCAGCGAAGATTTTGGCTACCGATATTGATCCTTATTTCGTCGTGCGTCGGTCTGCCTAGTGCTCCCTTATTGTGACGATGATTTGGGCTCGGCCTGTATGGTGACAGGACAGACTTATGATTCTGTCGAAAACTTCTCGTTCCTCTTGATCTTGGAGAATGATCTTTCTGTGCAGCAAAGCCCACCATCAAAGGCTTCTGGGTACTGACTCCGGTCCAATCTCCTCTTTCAAGCAATTTTCGTCTTTTCCTTGCAATGTCTGTTTCATGATCGCTTTGATTCGTACAACGAGCTGGAGAATGATCAATCTGGCCATCTGGCTTTGGAAATTCAAGGTTGACTCCTTGTACATAGTCCTGGGGATGCGTTCTACTAGCATCGTGCTGCCTGTGTATGAGTTTCCTTTTAGGAGTTTTCTGTTTCTTTGCAGGAGTAGAAGAAATCGACTGACGATCTTGATGTCGTCCCGTCTGCGGGATGTAATCAGGGACAAAGGACTCAACAACTAATCCTTTGCTAGATGCAGGAGCATTCTTTCGAGCTCTAGCTTTGGCGAAATATTGCTTTTGCCGGGCGGCGTCCTTGTCCCAGCCTTTTCGGCGGGAGTGGCGGGCTAGTGCACCCTCAGTCCAATTCATGTCAAGGCGAAAGGGTCAGGTATCTGATGTAAGGATTAAACTTGTTTGTAGAGAGTTGATCAAGAGTCCTGTTGCATATTCCGTAACTGGGATGAGCGCGTGCTTGTATCGTTGTGAGAAGGCAGTTACTGCCGGTTTGGCGACTGCCTGCTCAACACAACTTCCCACCCAATGTCTCGAGGAAGGACCAAAGCAACGTTGTCACAGGATCTCTTCCTCCTTCTCGATTTCACTTAGATTCTGCGAACATCCAATCCGGGTTATGTGCATATTCCGTGTCTTTCTATTGGAGAAAATGAGCAGTTGTGATCAAGCTTAATATCGACGCAATGAAACAATAGTAGGTACTCATGTAAGTAAGGTACCTAGTGCTTGAAAAAAGGATGCACAAAGTTTTGTGATACTACATTTTGCTACTACAACCAAGAATCTGCACGCACTTGAAAGATAGGGATCCCTTAGACCTGAGAGATCTAAGTATTGGATATCGTTTCTCGTCATTTATGACATAAATTCGGGCACATTTGGTCGTTATTTAAACTGGATGCTCACTTACACGGCATTAGCGATACAGTGTTAATTACGGGTCATGGTCGCTATAAACACGGTATCCGCACAGGCCAACTAAGCTTCAAGGGTGATGACGGCGGGGAGCTCCCTTCCATCAGTCCCTGAACCTACGTGGAGCTGCATCTAACACCTAGCGCCAAGACGACACATTTCACCAATAACCACAACTAACGTCCTGCGCAAAACGAATGCTTTATACCTGCGCCCATTGAACAATCATCATCATGGCCGACGCAGAGGAAAAGGCCCGCAAGGAGAAGATTGCTGCGGCCAAGAAGCGAGTCCGTTTGCCCCTCCCTTCGTATCCTGCAATTGACTAACTTAATGCGATCTCAGGTCGAGCAAATGAAGAAAAAGAAGAAGGGTGCGCCAGCCAAACAGACGAAGGCAGAATCGCCCGAGACCCCTGCTCCCGAACCTGTTGAGGAGAAGGTCGAAGACGCCCCTGCAGTCGAAGAGAAGCCCGCCGAAGAACCAGTCAAGGAGAAGACGGAGGATAAGCCAACAAAGGCGCCTGCCACAGACGAGAAGAAGCCTCTTAAGATCGAAACCAAAGACGAAGACGATAGTGATAGCGACAGCGACAGTGAGAGTGAAAGCGATAGCGATGATGAGAACTCGCCTGCAGCTACCCCATCCCTGGCACAGCAGTCAAAGCTGAGGTCAACGTCTTTCCGCGCCGGCTCTAATCCTTCAGGAGGGGCAGCATCTCCTTTCAGTCCCAACAGCGAAACTGCGCCGGATATCTACAGAAAGCACATGGCTCGTATTGAAGAGCTAGAGAAGGAAAATAAGCGCTTGTCTAAAGAGGCTGCCGATTCAGAGAAGAGGTGGCAGAAAGCCGAGAATGAGTTGGCCGATATTCGTGAGGCCGAGGGCGAGGAACCCGTCAAGACCGGCCGCCACGATGATGGCCTTTGGGACAGCTTGGTAAGTGACAGGTCTGTCTTTTGCTTTTGAGCCGGCTAACCGTCCAACAGAAGAGCCAGTTAGCCTCACTCGAACGCCAGAATTCTCAGCTCCAACAACAGGTGTCGCGTGGGCCAGCTCATGGCCATCGCCAATCCGTGTCAATGGCTTCACCACCAGCGGATTTTAAAGCTGAGCTGGAGGCCAAGACAGCAACCATCGAGTCCATGGAGATTGAGATTTCGAAACTCAGAGCACAGGCTGAGCGCCACGCCAGCGGATCAACATCGGAGAAGGAGCAGGTCACTGCTCTTGAGGACAAACTCGCCCGTGCTGAGGCTGCGGCAGGCAAGGCCCAGCGCGAGCTCCAGGACCTTAAGCGCAACCTCGAGAGGACAGCAGAGAAGGCAGTACGCGAGGGTAGCGAAAGAACGAGCGCCGAAACCAAGGTGAAGACGCTGGAGCATGAACTTGAAGAAGTCAAGAGCGCGCGCGACGAGCTTGAGAAGAAGGTGGAAGCACTGGATAAGAAAGCTACAACCCTTGCCACACTACACAAGGAGCAGGATTCTCGTTTGCAGTCAGTTAAGAAGGAAAAGGAGAAGGCGGAACGTGAGGTCACCGAGTTACAGGCAAAGGTCGAGAAACTCGAAAGTGAAAACACGAAACTCAAGAGCCGCAAGTCTTTGGAAGGTGGTGGCGGATTAGACGATGAAGGTGTTGACGAGCTTGAGGATGAGGAACGACAGAAGCTTGAGAGGAAGATCCGCGCTCTTGAAAGCGAAGTTCACGAGCTTCGAAGTGGAGCATGGATCGAAAAGCGCCGTGAGTTGGAGGCGACCAGCCCAGGCTTCCAGGACGTAGACCTCTCTACTGGAAATCCTTTGTCTCCAACTGGGCGACGGAAGTCTGCTGCCGGAGGCATTGGCGACTTCTTCACAAGCGGTCTCAATGCACTTGCTGGAGGTGGTGATGACGAATTTCTCGAAGATGATGATATGGACTTTGATGAAGATGCGTTCCGCAAGGCGCAAGAGGAAGAGTCCAAGAGAAGAATCGAGCGTATTAAAGAGATCAAGCGATCACTTAAGCATTGGGAAGGCTGGAGGCTGGATATTGTTGACATCAGGAGAGGAGGTAATGAAGGTGCTGGTGAGATCTTTGACGTCTAAAATGAGCGCAGTTGTTTGCAGCCCGTGTTTGTGAAACATGGTATGATGATGGAATGTGTACTAGAATAGAAAGATATTCCGAGACGATATACGAATTGGATTGACGGCTTCTTTCAGTACCCAAGCTACACATCCCCCTGGTTTATCTGATGTCCGAGCACTACATTGCATCCTACTCTGTAACCATTTTTGACATAACAGAAAACATGATGCTATCACCAATGCTGGAGCATTTGTCGATTTGCTGTTGAGGATGATATCAGTATACGTCTCTGCTAGATGCTCAGTTATCGCAAGTTTATGTAATCGTCAAGCGTTGTCAGTGATTGTATGATCGAAGCATGAGGTACATCACAGCACTTGTAGGAGGATCAATAGCGACGTGCTACCATGAGGGAAGGGAGTCAAACAACAAAGAGACGTGATGTTGTATTGGAGAGAATTGTTATCATTACAATCTCTATCAGTCTAGAAGTGTAATATGGCTCGGCATTACATTCCTTTTGTTCTTGTTCGGAATTTGACCGTGAAGCAATATGCTCTCCCCGATGACGGCGCGGAGAGTGGATACGCCGACCGGAGATCCGAGACCGAGAACGGAGATGCGTGCCGCGCCGAGATGCAAAGCTCCGTGAACTATTAATCCCGGTCAAATGTCAATTGAGTTTATTAGCCATGATCAGAATGAGATATCTGAAAGTGCTTGGGTAGCTATATCAGACAGTGATATGCCGGGAACGGTTTCAGACATTTATAGCTCAAGCCAACATGTCACTATTGGATGAATAACAGTACCACAATGTCGTGTGAGGTATTCTTCCTCGGCAATAACAACACCGAGATGAGGCAAAAACGAGAGCAGCTGTCATGCACGAGATGCGTGCCTAATTGAAAGCCAAGAAAGAAGACATGGCTTCTGCTTCCCCCACTGAAGCGGGGAACCAAGTACGGAACCCATCAACACTAGCGCTATACAACCGTCGAGGCTGGGCTAGCGGCTTTTTTCCTCTGCTTGCAGCTCTTGATGAAGTGCCCCAGCTCGGTCAGGTACCGAGCCTCATCCCCAAAAGAACCTGGCAAGAAGAGCATGGAGAATACTCGAGACACGCCCTGACTATTGGGGGAGACATGATGGGGTTTGTGAGCATCTCAAGACTCTATAAAAGTATCGTGAGATTCAAGAATAGAGCGTAAGGTTCAGCTTCATGTATGGTACAGAAACGTCATATGTAGACACTTTAGATAGAGGGACGATAAACCCCTGTCATAGCATGCGATTGTCTAAAAAGATCATGTCAGCCATGTCTATTATCCCGCAGTATCCGTCTTCGGAAGGCCGTTGTCGGAAGAATAACATGAATATCCTTTGAGTTCTTTTCCTCTATTTTGGCTGAATTCCCATCTTTACATCACCATCATCTCTTGCCAGCAGCTTCAACTCATCAGCAGAATCTATTGTGCAGAAGACGACGTTTCGTTCGAGTCCGGTATTGTAAGTGCAGCTTTTCCATGTCAGGCCATGTCATGCCATCTATTAGCTCCATGAGAAGTCAGAGGTCAGCCACAGAGACCTGTCATGATACCTACAGTATATTGCATCGTCATGGACCAACGAGAAGCCATCGTTGCTGTCCTCTCTGGACTCTACATTTCATGAGATTCGCCTTTTTACACCCCTCAAGAGAGAAAGAAAGGAGGCAAATGTTTTATCCAAGAGACTCGACTCAAACATAGATCGTCTCATACCCTTATTCCCCCTCCTTCTAGTGCAGCTTATTACTCGCGCAAACTGTTAAACTAACACCTGACGATTCCCCCAGCTTCAAACACATCGACTAGCGGCGCCTCATTCAATCAAATCCACCCCGTCTCATTGGGGGGAAGGTCACATTAACTTACCCCATATTCTTCGCATCGCATCGCATCGTCGGTTTTCCTCTCGGTCGCCGCCACAGTAACCGGCTACTTCCTCGGCTGTCATAGTAAAAAGACCCCAGGCACCTTCCTGGTCCGACCCTCCGATCTCCACCTCCGAACCCCAAACCAACCGCCCGTCCGTGTTGTTGCAGGCAGTTGCACCCCGCCCCGCGCTTGCTTTACTTTGCTTGTACAGGAGCAACCTCATTCTAAGGAAGGACCTTTCTTAGCCCAAGCTTGAATCAAGTCAATCTCCCGGCGTCGATTCCCGAGTCCGGTTCCCGTTCTCGTGCCGTAACAACCCTTCTTGTATCTTCTTTTATAAACCTCCACCCTCTTCTTTTTCTTCTCTTTTCTTGCCCATCATGCCCGTCGCTGCTCTCGCCTCTTCAGTCCCGCGATCTCTTTTCTCGTCTTCGCTGCGCCGTGTCGCTTATACCTCTACTACCGTTCGCCCTGTTCGCGCTTCATTCGGTGCTATCCAAACCATCTCCCCCTTCGCCTACCGCACAATGGCTTCCTCTACCCAGAAGATCAAGGTCAAGAACCCCGTCGTCGAGCTCGACGGTGATGAGATGACCCGCATCATCTGGCAGGTCATCAAGGACAAGTTCATCCACCCCTACCTCGACATCGACCTGAAGTACTATGATCTCGGTCTTGAGTACCGTGATGAGACCAACGATCAGGTCACCATTGATGCCGCCGAGGCCATCAAGAAGTACTCTGTCGGTGTTAAGTGTGCTACCATCACTCCCGATGAGGCTCGTGTTGAGGAGTTCAAGCTGAAGAAGAGTAAGTCAATACCCGTCATGCATGGCCTAGTTCGCGCTGCGTCTTGCTACTGCCCCCCACCAATCGCAACCCCGCATATATGAGAACATGCAGGAGAAGCAATATGAGGGGCAGCAAGCAGAAACAGGGCGAATTAGACATACAGTAAGCTTATTTGGATCGAACATCACTAACTTGCATGTCCAGTGTGGCTTTCCCCCAACGGCACCATCCGAAATGCTCTTGGAGGTACCGTCTTCCGTGAGCCCATTGTCATCCCCCGCATTCCCCGTCTGGTTCCTGGCTGGAAGAAGCCCATCATCATTGGCCGTCACGCCTTTGGTGATCAGTACCGCGCCAAGGATGCTGTCCTCCCCGGTCCTGGTAAGCTCTCCATGGTCTACACCCCCGAGGGTGGCCAGCCTGAGGAGATCGAGGTCTTCCAATTCAAGGAGGGCGGTGGTGTTGCCCAGACTCAGTACAACACCGATGAGTCCATCACTGGATTCGCCCACGCTTCTTTCAAGCTCGCCATTGACAAGGAGCTTCCTCTCTACATGAGCACCAAGAACACCATCCTCAAGAAGTACGATGGTCGCTTCAAGGACATCTTCCAGGAGATCTACGAGTCCACCTACAAGAAGGAGTTCGAGGCCAAGAAGATCTGGTACGAGCACCGCCTCATTGACGACATGGTCGCCCAGATGATCAAGAGCTCCGGTGGTTACATCATGGCTCTCAAGAGTGAGTTTACTCCGATGGAATGACTGAACACTCGTTCAGCTTCCTGTATATCTTCAATGATGAGACAAGAATGCTAACATATTTCCAGACTACGATGGTGATGTCCAGTCCGACATTGTCGCCCAGGGCTTCGGCTCTCTCGGTCTCATGACCTCCGTCCTCATCACCCCCGATGGCAAGACCTTCGAGTCTGAGGCTGCCCACGGCACTGTCACTCGCCACTACCGTGAGCACCAGAAGGGTAACGAGACCTCCACCAACCCCATTGCCTCCATCTTCGCCTGGACCCGTGGTCTCGTCCAGCGTGGAAAGCTCGACGACACTCCCGACGTCGTTGCCTTCGCTGAGAGCCTTGAGAAGGCTTGCATTGACACTGTCGACATTGACGGTATCATGACCAAGGATCTTGCCCTTGCCACTGGCAAGTCTGAGCGCAAGGACTATGCCACCACCAACGAGTACCTTGACGCTGTCGAGCGCCGCCTCAAGAAGACTCTCAAGGAGAAGCTGTAAACGTCTCGACCCAGTTTCAGTCTTTCCCTCGATCACTACCTCCGCTTCCACTCTTATGGTCTCTTGTGCAGCTGCAAGAGCACCCACTCTTTCATGAACTCTTCAAGTGTCGGCGTCGAATTTGTTGTCACCATCTGAATAGCATCTCGCTCCAGTCTTGAAAACCACAAGAGCATCGCCTCTTGGGGTCTCTTGGCCCGTCATCTTCCCAACAGAAAGGAAGGTGGCGTCGTCAAGAGCAATCATGCACCGGAACCCGCTGCAAGGTCACATGCAGCGGGCTAACGATTTATGAAGAACGTTCCTCCATAGTTATGGTGGTTGGACAGGATGTTGGGCTTCTGAATATGTGAAAGCAAAGATATCAAAGAGGAGGTCAGCATGATATATCCATGGTACAGGAATAGATGCCATGTAGATAAAAAGCTTCTTGCATGTTCTTAGCACATAGACATAATGGGATACCCAGCCCTGCTTTATAGTTTTCCTCACCTTGCTCTTCCCCGGTCCCTGACTTGTGACTCCTTGATCCCCATAGTACAATCTTCTTTAGTTCATCTTAGTCGCGGAGAAACGGAATCATAACATCAGTTCAAACAAAGCCTAAAGCAAATCTATTGGATCGTGATATCCCTGTACCGACTTCTTTCACATGAATGGTACATTAACGCACATTGACTCTTGCAAGATGCCACTTCGAACGCCTCTTTTTTTCCATACTGCTGGCTGTCAAACCTCGGTAGTTGTCCGTAGCTAGCGTAACCGACACCCAATCTCCAAAATAAATTCCTGATTGAGAAAAGAAATACCAGTATCCGTAGCAAAAAAAATCCCTATTCTCCCGTCCCCATCCATCCCCTCCCTTCCAAAAGAAACATAATTTTATCCCCGGCTGTCTGTTCCCAAGCTGGGGAATGCCTCGGCTTAAGCCTGCATGTGCACATATAAGGAGACGGTTCGTACAAAGGAGCTGATAATTAAAAGATCGAGAATGACACCCATAAGCCCGAGTTGTCCCGATCGAGATGGCCCTCGGTTGGCCGGAAGGATCACCACGGTTGTGGGTGCATGCGGTTGTGAAACCAGGATTGTTGCTGCGAACATACGGACTTCGTCCGTGAGGCTCCATTCTTGATCTCGATAGTAATACATGTTATGTTAGCCCTGAAGTTTGGCCGTACATGGAGCAGAGCGGCTGTTCTCGCTACAGATATGGGCGAGACCTTCCAAAGACTACCTGAATCTAGTCGGTTCGGTCGATAGAAATCTCCTTATCCTTCTTCGACTTGCGCGCACTGGGTGTCCCTTCTGCTTCGCTCTTACGCTTCTTCTTCGTAGGCCTGGTCGATGAGCCTCGGGGCTTGTATCCCGTGTCGTCCTCGTTATTTCTCTTGCGCTTGCCCCGGCTGACAGGCGTTGAGGCAAAGTCTTGCTCCTCATCCATGCTGGCATCGACGTCGCGGTCTGCTGCAGCTGCACGAACGGCAGCGCTGACACGCTTGCCCCTTGTGCTTGCTCTTCCGCCACGCTCGCCTCGTGACCCACGCGTCTTACGTCCACCGGTGTGGCCGCCCTCGTTATCGTCGGCGTCGCCATGCGCTTCACCATCCTGGAGGAATATCTTGGGTGCGTGTTTACGAAGCCAATTTGTTACACTCGTCGGGTTCTTAAGATGCGGATGTGAAACTTGGTGGTTGCCAGGATGGGCACGAGGGGCGAGACTGGGGAGATGAGGTGCGTCGGTATCAAGAGCCATGTCGATTTCGTAGATGTAGTTGTCGATATCATCGGCGGATAGGAAGTCGGCAGGGAATGCCTCGCCATCTGGAGCCTTCAATTCGTTGACGATTTGTGGTAGTGTCTCCTTTGCACTGCTGTATGTTGAATGTGGAACACCAGTGACAAGGTCTTCGAGACGTTTTCTTGGTGTGTCTTTACGTAGTTCATGTTCTTCATCCAGGGGCAGGACGGGCGCTTTGGAGTCGGATGGTGGCTCAAGGGATACCTCGACTTGCTTCTCGGGTGGGATCTGCGGAGAATTGTTGATCTCGAGTAATAGATCTAATAGACGACTGTTGGGTTCGTGGTTAGTCAATTCCTCCGTTATTGCGTAGCTGAACCTAGGGGAGGCGTACTCATTCTCTACAGCCAAGCGCTTGACCAGCGCCGCGGCCTTATCCTCTTGCTTGTGTAGCTCCTCGCCATCGTGCATCTTTTGATCAAAAACGATGCGCATCTTTCTGTACTTTTTCTTCCATGACTTGTAGCCGGCGCGATGGCGAGTAGCGCCCTCAGTCTTAACGGGGGACTCGTCCATGGCGAGGGAGGGAGAGGGTGCGATCGACGCGCGATCGGGGCGAAGATATCGTCAATGAAACGCGCTGGATTGCGAAAATATTGGAATCGGGGGGTTGGTTATGCGCGTTGTGTTGTTGATAAAAGTTGATGTGATGATGCTCGTGATGTTGACACAATGGAAACAATGAGAGGTAGCAGGATTTGCCAATAAGATTTGCTGGTTTGGGGCCTTGCGCAACCAAGTTCAGACTGGGACAGGACGGGTGGTGTTGTTCTTGAATTAGATCGGTACGTACCTTACAGTAGTTCAGGCACACCCCAGAGTTCTGGTATGGAGCTGTCCTGACTGCCCCAGACCAGTGACGCGATTGGGTGCAAGAATCTTCCGTGCCAACTCGGGGAGCATCTATGATTAAGTGACAGGAGGTGAATGTTGGAGTACTTGTATGTTAGAGCATGTTGTATAGCAGACTATGATGTAGTTAACTCAATTGATATTCACTGCAGTCAACATCACGATTCAAGATCCTATCAGTCTAGGGTAAACTCGCTTAAAGGTTGGCTTCATTGAAAACCACTCGGAGATTTTGGACATGACAATATTTCAGAAGTGGTATTTAATAACTTGAAAAACTTAGTCAATTATTACTATTAAACTTCACCTTTGACTGAACAAAATGTGTGGATGGTTAAAACTCTAGACATGATAGGGAAAAGGCATGCGCATGTATTGGACCAGGACCTCCAAGTCTCATTAGTCTATTCTCCGTATTTAAGACAGGCATTATGATGCCACCTCCTTTCCTAATGTGTCCAGCTCCTCTTTAATAAATTCTGCAGCATTGACCATTTCAGTACTGCCGTAGACAACTCTTTTCTTGGCTCTATCTCCTCCGGTGCGGCTCACCCACTCCTGCAGGTTGCCATACTCATCCATACTTCCACCACCGACTGTGAACACGACAGCTTCACTGAAGCCTTGCCGCCTTTGACCGAAGCTAGCAGTTTGACCAGGTACTTGAGACCCAGGCATGCCGCCCGGATTGCTGGCACCTGCACCCGATCGCACAGCGCTGGGAGGAGGCATAGTGCCTCGCGCATTGGCTGATCGAGGATCATAGTAGAGGTAGTGCTCTGTTTTTGCGATGGCAGAAGAGGAGGCAGAAGCAGGATCCATGATGGATTCGACAATCTTAGTAACAGTGAAGTCACGATCAGCAGGAAGGAAGTTCTTCACACCACTGATGAGACTCTCAAAGTTGGATGACAAACCGGTGGGAACTCCGGACTCCTTGAGGCGATCGGTGAGGCGGGATGACATCGAAGAGAAGCGCCCGAAGAGATCCGATGATTGAGCTGGCTGTACAGTGTTGTTGATGGTAGTCAGTTGTGTCATCTTGGTAGTTGCGCGAACCCTATTCTGGTCAGTAAAGTCGCCCCGAATGATTGCATGATAAACTTACTGTCGAACATAGGGCAGACATGATACATCTGCGCCAGCTTCTGAGAGAGCCTTCTCGAAGCCTTCGAATTCTTGTCGATTGACTTCCTGCTCGGTACTCAAGAACCATATGATGAACAGGCGCAGCTTGTCGACAGGTTCATTGCCCTTGTCGTTGTCATTGAGAATTTCCATGATCTGAGCCTTAGTTTGCTTCGCGGCATTCTCCTCCAGCTGGAAGTAGTTATCTAGCTGACGGTCTTTGATGCCTGTTAACAGAGCCGCCAAGATGTTCATATGCATATCCAAGATGCCCTTGCGCTCTCTCATTTCGGGGAGCAGCGTTATTGCTGCCTTTAGATGTTGAGCGCTCGCGCTGGTGTCGGCTTGGAGGTCCTCCAGACTGGTGACACCGGTTTTCTTTGTGATCGCAGCGGTGTCCTCTTTGTACTTGGTCAACTCGGCATCGATATCCTCCGCTACTTGAGGGAATGGACTGGCAGCATTCTTGGTCCAGAAGAAGTCGTTTGAAGTCAAATCGTAGCCCTTCTTGGTGGGTCCCTTTGCTGGGTTTCCTTCTTCCGCAGGAGTTTCAATGGTAATGCGATTCAACTTCATGTTGAGAACATCGTGAACCAAACTTTGGTACGTCCAAGAGTGGGAGAGCATAGGTATCAAATCGATGTTTCGGTCGAGAAGAATGAGGACAGGTCGGGAAGAGTGAGTGCTTGATGATGCGTTTGGCCGGGGTCCTGAAAAGAGGTTTTCCTTGGAGTTAAGGATGTGGTCTCGAAGTTTGCGATCAAGTCGAGCAGCAACCATCTCGGCAGCGGCACCCTTTGGACATCTAATGATGGGAATAACACCTGTAAAGTATGAGCATATGAGTTTGCAAGTCGAATCGGCGACATACCCATGGTAGCGATTACACTGAAGAGACCGCTAACGATCTTGTCCACCACTCGGTCGAGCTCCTCATCGCTTGTGGCTGCACTGTTCAGAGCCCAATATGTATGCTCCTTTTGCATCCCCAAGCTGAACAAGTCTGGCTCAGCCACAATGAAGTTCAAATACTGATCAAACAGCTGGGCGATATGCTCAGATGTGCCGGCCGTTGCTGTTTGTGTAGCAAACTCCTCGAGGAGCGGACGGGGGAGGGAAGAGAGGAAGTTGATGTAAGCGGGAGTGTAGAGTTCTTTCTGCAAGTCGGAAGTAATGGCCTGTAGGTTTTGCGCAGTCGGTTCGAGGAGGTAGATGACAGGAACATCGGGAATAGGATGTCTTGCGCCGCCAATATGCCTGCATAATTGTATCAGCATTGGGCTTCTTCTTCATGCTTGTTAACTTACAAATGCATTGTTACACCCATTGCGCGCAAGTCACTGACACGCATAACACTGCTGATGACATCTCGACCAAGGTCGTCAAAGACCAAGACCTTCCAGATAGGGTTGCCATCGGCGTCGAGGATAGGCGCAACAGGTGCAAGCAGACCGTTAGCATGCGCCTCGTCTGCTTCGGAGGATTCGACAGTCTCGTTCAGATTGAGGATTTTCTTAAGCGAGGCTATTAAAGCATTAGCAGAAGACCAAACAGCGCTCTGAACATCCGGTATAACGAACCTATTTGGCGATCGCGCAGAGAGTTACCCTTGGTCGCCATATTGGCGAATGACGTCGGAGCGCCTGAGTGCTCGAGATGATGATAGTGGGATGTGCCGTTCAGGAGTTGATTGTATGAGGGACACGATTTGGCTGTATTTCGATTATATGGGTGAGTCGCAAGCCGAAAGAACTGATTATGGGCTACTAAGAGAGCCTCGGGTCGAAATTGGAAAACTAATTTTCCTTGTGAGAATTAGTATCGCTTGATGCCAACTTGAGGCCACGATCCAATACCACCCACCGCTGGACTGTTGGGAAGCTCCCTACGGCGCGCAAGCTGGGAGAGCACGGACCGATACAAGCGCCGATACGATTGGATATGGAAAGTGCCACGGTGCTGGGCCCGCCGAGTTCCAAGGGGCCAGCCGCTGATGAGGGAAGCTCGAATTATGGGTCATTCTTCCTCATGCCTGATACCACGGACTTATGATTGCATTTGGTGCCTGAAAAATGGGGCCAGACTCATACACGTCCAGGTCCATTCTCAGTTGCGAACTGCCAGGGACTTCTTTTCATTCTCTTTGATCCGACGACACTTCATCAACCTCCATCATATATCGCGACAGCACGTTGTGTCGGCGCTCAACCGCGGCGCACTTAAATACCAGGGGCCCTTAATATCCCGATTTCGATTCTTTTGTATTCATCTTTCCCATCTGCGCCTACGTCGCCGCCTCGTACTGGCGAACTGACGGGTCGCCCTTGTACTGTCTTCTGCCTTTCGAACAGGTCACGCATACGTCCGATAATGTTGTAAACACCACGCGACTCGCGCAATATACAGATGGGATAGGATATTTCTGCTTCTATTGGTAGGAAAACGGACAAAGCTCCCGTGTCGAAGGAATTATTTCTGAATCAAAGGGTATGCCCAAACTTGTCCCCGTTCCCTTTTCCCTATCTGCACCAATCAACCGTTTTACCTCTGTCGCGTCATTCTGCATGGCTCGGTCATCCCGCCCCATCAGAATCAAGCAGCAGTATTGTATCTGTGATTTCTCTATAACAATGGAAACAACCACTCGGACCTTCTGCAGCATTTAAATTGCGAGGCGATGAGTTGGTGACCGTCGTGGAGACTTGCTTGGAGATAAAAAGCTCCTCCGTGTCGCCTTCTAGGAGCAGAAAGCTGCAGTGGCTGGGTAACCAAGACGCCCATGTGGCGAACTCTAGGTATATACAACCTGGCCAACCTAGAAGCGACGCGAACGCGCACCTAAAAAGCCGCGACGCAAGTGTTTTTGATGATAAAAAAGAGCATTCAGGCAAGGTCAGAAAAGGGCGTTCTAACTGTTGATCATCGTCGCGACGTTGCAGCTTGGTTAGGTACAGGGGCTGCTGGGTGATAACGATAACGCTGCCTCCAGCTTCCTCAGCACCAAAGCCAGCGACATCTCAGGGACTACACACGCTAAAAAAACGGGTGCACACGCATCTCAAAAACAGTGGCTCCACCATCAAAGATCTCTCCAAAATGTCGCAACGGACAGGCGATTCCATTTTTACAGACAAAGTTCCTGTATATGGCCAGAGTTTAATTTTGGCTCTGGGAGTTAATTACTTCCAATTGTCCTTGAGATTCTTTGTCACCCGTGGCAGTCTTTGTCCGACCTTTGATCAACCAGCAAGACACCTTCTTTTTGACTATTGCCAGTTGCTGGATGCTCTTTATCAGCAATCTTCACGTTTATAATCTATCATTTCTTTGTTCTCGTCCTCGACTTATCAAAAATAACAAATCCTTTTACAGTCCTTACTGATGGTTTTTATTCGTTTCCTTTAGATACAGATACATATTCACTTCACCTTGTCTTGTTCTCCTAAGACCCGGATCCCTGCCAGATCGTCCGTTTATCGACTAGCGTGTCCTTGTGGTGGGCCGCCTGCAGCTGCGATAGCCGACAGCTTTCCCCTAACAGAAAGACACCTGCATAAGGTTACTTTCCAGCTTAATTCTCCATGTTAGTACCTTATTTCTTTACACGCTTGATACACCAATGATTGCTGCAATCGCGGGCTACATCAACGCCTAGCTGCAGCTTGTCACATCGTACCTCTTCTTTCCTTTCATCGTTGTGCCATCAACTTCTTCCTTCTGCATTACTTGCAGGAATACATTGCCAAGTAGTAATGATTGCTAACACAATGTTTTAGCTCGTAAAGCTGTTGAAACTAATTGATCGTGGTGGTTGTATTGCTGTTGTGCTGTAGCAGCTATCATTACTCAAACAAAGCATCAACACAAGATGCAGTCTTGGTCAAACAATGGCCAAAACGGCGCTGATGAGGCACCGCATCAATGGCATAACAACTATGGTTTCTCTGCACAAAATGGCCAATTTGACCCCAATCAAGGCTGGTCGCAGCCTGTGAATGATCAAGCTGCCTATTCTCAAATTAACCCACAAGATGCTTCCGCCTCAAACTTTTTCGACAATGACCAAGGCCACTCCTTCCTTTCTGGACCTCTGCATGGCTCTCAACAGGACCAGGCAGGCTACCACCCTGGCCACGACTCGCTGTCAATGAACCAGCAGTTTTCACAACAGACACCAGATGTAATGGATACAGATTTCAGTAGCATGCATCCTGATATCTATGGTCAGCACGGGAAGATGAACCTCGATAATGCTATGGCTGGTATGGGTCAACTTTCGGGCCATCCTCATTCCTCTAATTTCCCGTACTCTATGGCACCACCTAGCGAGTCATCCTTCGAATCTCCTATCCAGCAATTTTCTCAGCCTCATGTGATGCCTCAGCCAACAAGTCGGCAACAAAGTCATACACCGGTGCAACAATTCGAGGCCATGCCCCCTGCCTTCGCCCAGGGCCATCAGGGCCATAGCTTTAGTCGACCACCCCAGCAGTCTCCTGTTCAGAACCAGCAGCAATACAACCAGCCTGCTTTTTCGCCGCCAGTTAATGGCCAGACTCCCCAGCCTCGACCGAACGACCAACTTAACTTTCGTCAACAGCCTCCGCAACAGCACCAACAGCAGCAGCATGCTCAGCAACAACCGCAGCCTATCCAACCTCATCCTCAGCCACATTTCGCCCCCAAACAGCCTATCGCATACCCTCAAACTTCACAGCCTTTGTCTGCTCAAAACTTTCAGCAACAGATGCACCAGCAACAGCCACACTTCATAGCTAATGCTTCGTCGCCACCCGCTGCCAACAACCCATATCTGGTTCCTCAGCCTGTTAACGGTCAAGAAACGGGTATTGCCCCACAGGTTACGAATGAGGCTTCTGTTAAGAAAAGGAAGCGGGTCGTGAAGAGTGCTCCTGATACCCCGACGCCTGAGCCTGCTGCGACATACATCGACTCACCTGTGGGTTCTCCTGCCGTGAAGAAGGTGGACGATATCGATAGCTTGCAGGCTCCCACTCCTACTCCTGAGGAGGCTCAGTTGATCGCCCAGTTTAACAAGCGCACCAAGGCTGCCCAAGCCAAACATCCCGCAATCAAGGGTCTTCCCCATCTGATCTACGAAGGGACAGCCAAGCTTCCTGCCCCTAAGAGTTATGATAAGCTTGCTCCTCTAGTAGCCCAGCCAAACCGTAATGGAAGACAGATGGTCCCTGAACTTGGTTATAGCCTCCCATGTGAGGTCCAGGGCCGTTTCACAAGTCAGTATCGTCCTTCACCTGACAAGGGAGGACTGGATGAGAGGCGTTTGGAGGCTAAGGGACTATTGGATGACTTTGACCGTTCCATGAAGAGCCTTGGAAAACGTCGGCCAAAGTACACAGAGTACCCACATGCTTTCAAAGAGCAACTTAAATCCGACGAAGCTTCCAAGAACAAGGCAGAGAAAAAGGCAAAAAAAGAGTTGGAGGGGGATCGTGGTAGCAAGCCAGTAAGAGATTTCCTTCAAAGCCAAATGACATGTGTATCTAACGTTGCCCAGATTCGTTCTGCTACTCGCCCAACAGACCCCGCTGAGGCAGCAGCCTGGGAAGCCATTGGAATAGTCCACATCGAGCAATCTAGTGCAAAAACAACCAATATCATTGCAAGCCGTGTTCAGCAGGCAGGCGAGTATTTCATTAAGCTTCGAGGGGAAATGAACCGTTCCAAGCAAGAACTCGACCAAGCTGTCAAGGACAAGGTATCTGAGGACGCACTTGCCAGAGCGCGACACGATTATGAGCAAAAAAAGCAGATTCTTCTACGTGCTTTGGACGCCACTATTGAGCATGCTGATGATGCTGTTTTGGATAATCTTGGAGGGCACCAAAAGCTAGTTTTAAGCTTGGTCAATGCCCTGATCATGTGTATCAAGGCAGGTGATTTTACAGGAAAGCTTCCCAAGATTGTTCTCGAAATGTTTACCCATTTTCCCATGACGAAGAAGATTGCCGAGACAACAAACTTCGAGACAGTTCGAAAGAGATTTGCCGACAAGGGCGACGCCGAGGTCAAAGAGCTCGTGTCCGAGATTACTGCCAAAGTGAAGAAGCTCAAGGCCAGCGAGCCTGAGGCAAGCACTGGGTATACTGGTACCTCTGCCTCAAGCAGAGCCAAGGCCAAACCTGTCATGGAAACGTCAGTCAAGCGTGCTCGTGACGATGAAGCCGACACACGCACGGTGAAGAAGATTGCCGTAGAATCTGGCGGCGGTTCTCTTATGAGGAAACTTGCCACACCCAAGATTCAACTCCAATCAGCATCCAAAACCAGTGCCGCAAAAGCCGCTGCCTCTTCTATTCTGTCGGGGAAACCAAGACCCGTGGCTAAGTCAGTCCCGAAACCCGAAGTCAAGCCAGATGTCAAAACTGCAAGTGACGAGAAGGCCAAAAGCGAGTCGAAACCCCCACGAACCGAAACCAAACCATCTACCTCTCGCAATGGCACAACTACTGCCCCAACCCCAAGCGCAGCCTCAAGTGCTTTGTCTGGCATTGCATCACTCCTCGACTCGATCAACGCTCCCAAGGCCGAGTTACCTGTTCAACCTAAGGAAACCAATGGCCCCGAACCCTCTAATGAAACACCCGAAGAGAAGGCTAAGCGTCTCCGTAAGGAGGCTCGCCGTAAGCTTCGGGTCACCTGGAAGCCGGAAAGCGAACTCGTCCAGGTCAAAGTCTTCCACAAGGAGGATGCTGAAGATGAAGGCAGAGAGCAGAACATGATTCGAGACGCTGCCGATGACCGATCCGAAGGAATGGTCCTGAAGCAGCGCGCAGACGTGGACGAGGAGGAAGATGATGACGACGTTCCCTACCAGCCTTGGATGGGACCAGTTGAGACAGATCTTTCAAGACTACCAACCGAAGTCCGAAATAAGAACTTTGTCAACAGAGGTGGAAACGTTACTTTCACCACCGAAGAAAAGGAGCGAATCGCCGAAAGGGAGAGGAAGGAGCTTATGGCTATATACACCGACCCAGCTGACATTCCACCAACGCCCAAGTCGCCGCCGCCTGAGACGGCAGGCGCCAACCAGCAAAAGACGCAGTACTTGCCAGATGGCGCCAAGTTTCAGGAAATCCAAGCCAGGTGGCGTGACGAGCAGCAGATGGGAGCTGATCGTGCACTCTACTCGGCGTTGCAGCGCATCGATGCCAAAAATAACCCAGCAAACCGTCTCGACTCGATCTTGGGTAACCTTCGAGGTGCCCCTGTGGCGTCACAATCTTCATCTCATCAGCGCACTTCTCACGTTGTAAATATGGCTAACGACACTTTGCCCATTGTCGCGGGTCCTGCTGTAATAGAGCAGATAATTACCATTCTCAAGTCCGACAAGGCTAAGAATTGGCGAGACCCTAACCAGACTGCAAGTGATGTGTGGCGATCTTTCCATTACTCTGACCTGCCCACTCGTCTCTGTGGAGGCGCCATCGAAGGAGTGGCCAAGTCTCTGGCCGGCCTGCCATTTCCCGCTAATTCACCTCCTGAATGGATTTTGCATGATCATGAGAAGGTTCGTGAATGGCAAATCGGCTACAACAAGGAACTGGCAGCTCGACAAAAGAAGGACGAGGAAGACCGTGCACGAGCAGAAGCAGAGGCAAATGCCTTGTTATCGGCGGTGTCTGGTGCATCGTCCGGTCAAGCTCCTGCGAACCCTCAAGACTGGAGTGCCTTTTACGCTCAGCAACAGGCCTATGCCCCTTACATGGCTCTGCTGCAGCAGATGAATGGTGGACAGCAGCCGGCTCAGCCTCAGACAGGCGCTGCACCCTCACAGCAGCAGCCACAAATTCCTGAGAACCAACTCCAATCGATTTTGGCAGCCATTAATCAGCCATCGCAGGCTCCGGCCCAACAAGCTTCAGCCTCGAATGCGGCTCCTTATTTTAACCCCAACGACCCATCGTACCAGCAATATATGATGCTGAGCCAGATGGCACAAGGTCAACAGGCTCCACCACCGCCCCCGCCTGCCGCAGAGCGAGAGTGGGAGCGAGAGAGAGATCACGGTCGAGATCGTGACCAAGATAGAAGCTGGGATCGTGATCGTACACATGACCGTGATCACGACCACCACGGAAGCAGAGGCGACCGTGATAGCAAAGACGGACGGAAAAAGAGAGGTACTCTGCCAGTCCATAAGCCCGCCAACAAGGCGCTTATCGGCACCAAGCCTTGTACCTTCTGGCAGCAGGGCAAGTGTGCTAGAGGCGACAAGTGTACATTCCGACATGACTAAGAACGACCTTTGGGAACGATTAGTCTATTTACTGAACTTTACTTGGAGTTTAGAGGTGGGACGGATCATGGTGTATATATAATGTAAACAAAATTCGCATCGTTTAGGATCAATCTGAGAGTCGAGCAAGACATCCAGATCATTTCTTAAACCAGGAGAGTGCCTTTAGCGGCATGCATGATTAATTAAAGACTTTATAACAACAAAAATATCGTATTTATTCTCGGGTAACCTAGATACAAGCTATTTAATGTCGTCGATCACTGGTACTGCCATCCTTTTTCTAAGCTTTCTTTTCGTAACGTTAACTTTACTCTGCGGCAGCCATCTCTGTGTCACCCTCGCCGGCCTTCTTAATGAGCCCACGCAGGCTCAAATCGTAGACAACATCCTCAACCCTCTTGACGTCATACTTGACGGCATCGGCTCGCTTGCGGAGGATGTCGTTCTTGAGGTTGAGAAGCTGGAACCCGGCAAAAAGATCCTTGATGAACCCGCTAATAACGAGAGGAAGCTCAAAATCTCCGTGAGTAACAGCGTTGGGGGCTAGACGGGCCAGCTCGTTGGTGAGGTCTGTCAGAGACAGCAGGTACTCTTCGATGGTGAAGTGGAAGGCGTCACGATCCTTGAGGTTTGTAGGGACTGCGAATAGTCAGCTTGGGTGCCCAAACGGCCATGGACATGGATGACATACCCTGGAAAACCTCGCCGACTTGCTCGAGGGTGAGGAGACGGCCGAGAGAAGCAGGCTGCGACTCAGAGCCTAGGCCACCGAGCCAAGCAGCGTACACAGCGGTGCCGATAGCATTCTGTGCAGCTCTCGCCCACTTTTGGTTGTATCTATCACGCAGTCAGATTTTTGATGCTCGTTTTGAATGAAGCGGCGATCACGCACTTGTAGTATGGGTGCTGGCTAGCAACCTCGCTCAGCTCCTTCACGATAGAGACCTCTTCCTTGATGGCATCCTCAACCTGGGAGACCAACGCAGGCCCTGCATTTTCATGGATTAGCCTTGCGTATCAAAATCTGGAGGAGAGAAAAAAAACTAACAGCGGGCGCGAGGTGTAGAGTGGACGCGAGAAAGAAGACCTTGAGCGGTGGCAACGGCGCGCTCGAGACGTTGGACAATCTGGGAAAGGTTGTCGCGGACGTTTGTCTCTTCATCGATCTTCTCTTGGAGGTGGGAGAAGATGGAAGGGTCGAGGAGGGGAGTTTCGGAGGACATGATTGCGGTTGATGGTGTGTGGATGAATGAGGCTCTGCGGATGAGGCTCTCGAGATGGAGATTTAGTGGTTGGAGTTACGCTAGGGTCGTCTTTACACTTATGACGGATATGATCTTTGCCTAGCACGAGGTCGAGAGATCAATATACAGAGATGTTCACGGCAGGTTTACAATTGAGAATTACGGCAGGAGCAATGCGGCATTCGTTGGCGACAAGCATTTACGGCATCACAGATTCGACAAATTTGACTTAACACAGCAAGGCATCTTCACAGTTGGAGGAGTTCTTCTTCACTACCCAGGCAAGCCCGAGTAAGCAATGAAAAACGAGGAGCTCAAAAGTGGTTCGCGTCACCTGGAGGCAGTGTAATACCAGGGACACTGTGGGCGGAAGCATGCGCAAGCGCAGAGGAGACCGCCCTCTAACCAAAAATAGGAATAATCAATGTTGATGTCCTTAGACATCTTTCAGAGATTAAACTGAAAAGAACAGATACTACACTTGATCTAAGCCAAAAGGCAAAGAGAGCTAAGGAGAAAAGGAAAAGAAAAAAGCGAAGCTTGAGGCGATGCGGGCGGAAATTTATAGCTGTGCCTGAAGGCGGTGAGTGGGGTGATTGGCAGAATTTCTGGTGAACTCAGTCTCGCTTGTGCAGGCAGCAGCTTGGAAACTTCGGTTGGGGACGAGAAATGACTGAGGCAGGAGCTCTCTCGGCTGCGGGCATTAAGCGAGAGGAGAGTTCAACCGCTCGTTCAAGCAACGGGGAGCTGCAGGCGCGGAGAAACGAAGTGGCAGAAAAGAATATGCTGATGGACAAGAAGAAGCTATCACCACCAGCCAATAGCTCTTTTATCGTGCTAAGAAAATGATAATTGGAAAACTCGTATTATAAGTCCAAGACGAACTGGAATTTAGTGCGGCTTCATGCGTGTACTACTAGAAAATTGTCTGCACTGATATTGAAAGGAAACAAATATGTCGAAGCTCTTCAAGATGGCATAGGGATCAGATGTAGTATGCTTTGATGCGCCTTGTAATCTCACGACCAGTTGTAGTTCGTTGAACTGAGGGGCACAATACGCCCAAGAAGTATGACATCTACTCTCTGAGGCCTTCGCGAGCACGAAAAGTGGTAGCAAGAAATCACAACACCCAAGTTACGCATTAACGAGCTTCGTTCATAAGTGTATACTTGAAATCACGACACAAAGAGTCGTCTTCGAACAATTTCTAGTTTAATATTCCTAGACCATGATCTTAATCCGAGTACAATGGCCGAGGGCATCTGTAGCCTGCGTCCGAACGCCGTAACCCAGGAGCGCTCACCCTTATGCCTGCTCAACCAGATCCAGCCTTTGCCATGCGTAAATATCGACTATCCTGACCAAATGGTTAGATGCCACGAACTCAAGAAAACCCGTAACGCCTCTTTGTCTCGTACTCTACAAAGACTGTGTGGTAATTATGTCGTAGTCTCAGTCCTCAACCAGCTCGCCCTCCTCATCCTCCGAGAGCTTAGCCCGTTTCTCTGCCCTATCGCTCTTCGTATCACCATCCTCTGGTTCCCTTCGCTTAAGTGGTGACTTGGATGCGACTTCATTCTCATCGGGTTTGGATTGAGACCCCAGAAGTCGTCCCTCGCTATCCTTGCTGGCACCGTTCACTCTCGAGCTCACGCCAGGGCTTCGACTCGCACGATCGGCTTCCAGTGGGGTACCGGTAGTGGATGATAATGTATCTGGCTGGCTCAGCAAGGTGTCGCCTCTTCTTCTAGTGTTCTCAAGATGGAATGCAGGTGACGGCAGCGACGGGTTCTGCTTTCTAAGCGGATTCTCCGTGTAGAACTGGCGCATCACCTCAATAGCATGAGAACAAAGGGCCTCATCGCCCTTCAGATGCCTCCACCATGGCTCGCCACCAATATCTTCGATCTGTTGGTTTGTGTGAACGCTCGCAAAGAAGATGGCACTGATGGCAACATCTCGTGCCTCTATCAGAAGAGGGATGGATGTGAGGCAAGCGTCGTTGCAGAATGCCCAGGCAGCTTGTCGCAAGTGCTTGTTGTGTACTATTTCGAGCTTTCCAAGTAGCTCGAACAAGTGCCGATAAGGGTTGTCGACCATCAGGTCGAATGTGAGTTGTTCCAGCATGACCTCCTCATACGTGAGGATGCTGTCTCGCCATCGCCAGTACTCTTTGCTTTGCTCATCAATAATAAGTTTGGCATTCTTTTGGGCCACCTTGGCCACCGCAATGATGATGTCTTTCGTCTTTCGACAGTTTTCTTCCACTTTGTTGGCTAAGAAAAGGGCTGTTGCCGCTATGTTCTGAGTTTGACATGTTAGTCGCAGTTCGAAAAATCTTTCAAGCTGCTCAGTCAAGAGCATACTCCCATTGTCCGAAAGACTCTGGAATTGTTGTCGAGTAGTGGGGAAGACTCACATAATGATGAATTCCACCCTTTTCTTGTAGCATGTGGCAGCGCATGTAAAAGCGATGGAAAAACACCCCGGCTACCCATAGCGTAATCTGAGGAAGATCTAGCATGACGCCAGCCTGGTATATGAAATTGACACCCTTCGCTCTGCGCATTCGCTCATCGGCCGGCGTAATGCCTTCGACGATACTAGGAGTGCTCCGCACCTCATTCGACGTGAACGACCATTGATTGGGACCGGCCACTGGAGTTTGTGCGCCGGACCGCGCTGGCGATTGGGTTTGGCGCGCCTGGGGGCGAGGGGGAGAAGTCCGCGTTGAATGTTGTGGAGGGGTTGGCACAGCGGGAGGGACAGCATCACGTCGTCGTGGGGATCTTGACCGTGAATCGCGCTCAGGTCGGTTGTTGACGGGAATTGCTGGAGGTTGATACCCTTCCCTAGGAGGTCTGTAGCGATCGATGCTCGCCATAGCCGTTTTGTTAGAGGGGAGTGGTAATATTAGTTGTGCTTGAGTAAGAGTCGCTCATGGGAGAGTTCGATAGTTGTAAGAAGTTGGTGACGATGATTAGCGGTCGATATGATGTTGTAAGTATGAAAGTGATGCGAAGTCTGAGTTAGATCCAAGTTAGTCTAAAGGAACCTGATCTTGAACGAGTTGGCAGCAGGGGGACCGGCCAGGCCAAGCGTGCTAGACCCAAACTTAGCGTTATCTAATCAATAGGTACAGTGCCACCAAGGGTCAAGAAAAACAGAAGACTTGCCCTACCAGGTTTTGGTGACTTAATAGCTCTTAAAGTCTGGTGTTTTATTTGTCGCCCTCGAGCACCCAGTGTCAGGTGGATGCGTGATCCAATGAGCGTTGTGTCACTCTATTCACAGATGAAACAATATAAAAAGAGACCCACTTAAATGAATAAGTCAGTATTGTTCGGATGCAGTTTCAATAAAGAACAGCTCTTTGAGATGATCAATTCACAGGGCGAATTATTGTTTGTGTCTCTTATTTTGTATATTATTAGAATTCTTTGAGGGGTATCTATTTTTCTTTGAGTACCTGATGTACTGTAGGCTGTCCATACCAGATCTATCATCTCTTTTAACATTTCCCTAGATTCCCTCGCCATCATTTCGTCCCCAGAGCTTGACTGTGCGATCGTGGCCACCACTGACAATCCACTTGCCGTCTCTGCTATAGTCCACACTGGCAACCGGACCCGTGTGGCCACTGAGTGTCTGTACCAGTGTCCAGTCGTCGGCTGAGAAGACCTTGACATTTTTGTCAAAGCCACTCGAAATAAAGAAGCTGCCAGACTTCTTAGGTAGTTGCGCACCCTTCTCATCAACACCAGGTGGAATACCAGTAAGAGGATCATCGAGGCCCTTGTACCACCGCATATCAGAAACAGCACTGGTATGCGCACCAATACCACCCGTCCTTTGAACCTTTCGAATATCCCAGCACTTGATCCAACCGTCAGCCGATCCGGATAGCACTCGGTGGCCGTCAGAGCTCCAATCCAGTGCATGAATAGGCTTGATGTGACCGTCAAGATGTCCGTCCAGAATCATAATCGTGCGCCCAGATCTCAAATCCCAGATTCTGCCAATACTGTCGAGACCGGCGCTGGCAAGTAGCGAACCGTCAGTATTAAAGCTGACAGCATAGACACCTCTTGAGTGACCTTCTTGTAGGAGAACCTCTGCAGTTGTTTCAACGTCCCAGAGGCGCCACGAAGTATCGTCGGATGCAGAAGCCAGATAACGACCGGAAGGATGGAATTCGACACGGCACACTCGCTGCGAGTGTCCTTCGAGACTAGACAGCGGAGTATCTTGGTTCAGAGACCATAGGTGGATAGCTCCCTCAGCACCGCCCGATGCCAGGTTAACGGTATCAGGCGATACATTTTGTTCTGGAAGAGTGGCACCGGGGAACCAGGATAGACCGCTGATCTTGTTGGTGTGACCGCGGAAATTCATCTTTTGGTTCAAGCTTGGTATTTCGACCAGCTTGACCTGACCACCCCAGTTTCCCACAGCAACCATCTCGCCGTTGGGCGATATGCGGGTCATGCTGACATGGCGCTCACCAACAGTCTGACTGCCCTGAAGCTCGAATGCTTGTAATCTCTCCTTGACCTGTTTGCGAAACTTTACTTGGGTGCGCAAAGGGATTGTTGACTCGGCCTTTTGAAATTGCGTCCTCTTCTTTGCCCGTGGTAAAGAGTACTCTACCATATTTAACCTGGCTTCCAGAAGTTGAGGTCCGCCTGCTGTGTAGAACTCCTGCTCCTGGTCTTCTTCTTGATCGTCCTCGGCGTCGTCCATGGTGATATCGCCATTTTCCAATCCGTTGAGCTCGGCCTGAATTGTGAGAAGCTCGCGTAAACGATCTCGTCGGTCAACAAGGGCCTCTCCAAAGAGCGTGACTGGTTCGCCCATCTCTCGGAGCTTTGCGCGCACTCGTGTATCATCGGTAGGAACCGCTATCGTTGCGGCCAAGCGTTTGCGATTCAACTGGTTGAGGACTGCGGAAGCCTTCTCGGATGGAACACCAGTTCCTCCCATGCTGATGTCATAGTCGTGGTCATCGGGAATATCTTCAAGTGCGATGCCTTGAGGTTCGGCGTCCTCGACATACGCCTGCCGCGATGGGTGCATCATCTTGGCTGGAAAGTTCGAGTTATGTCTAAACGATAGGCTGATAAATTAAGAGCGCGATGTTGAATCTATATGATGCAGGGTTGTGCCAGATTACAATAAAAAATTTGGTGGTATTGAGGGTCGTTGGTGGTGATAGGCTGTAGCCTTGTCGTTCTGCGCGCCGTCTTGGATTGGCAGACGTGAAATTTCCAGACGCGCGAGCTTGGCTTCTAGCTGCGACGGGAGTTTATTTCGCCGAGGACCGACAACCTCCAAACAGACCGGGGCTTGGAGCTAAGGTTCCATCGCTTAATGGGTACCTGAAGAATCACAAGCTAAAGCTAACCAAGACCAACCGTTGATTTGCTACGCGATCGATCACCGCATGCGCCAGGGCTGCCAGGCTATTGGTGATGTCAGTGTCTGGAGACTTTCATGCCTTGTGATGCTGACACGAGGAATATAATCCCCAAAGGGATAGGAGCCTGGCATGTCCGAGGTTTCTTGTGACACTTCTTATTGAGAGCGACAATAGTGCGAGTCAAGGGAGTAACAAAGTCTATGCTTTGCAGCCACAAAATTAAACAAAAGAAAGGGGCATGGCTGGTCATGATTAATGCGACAAACTTTGTCTCCCTCAAGTCTCGGTCTCGGTCTCACGGTCCGTGCTTGGGCACGAATTAATTAATCAAGGAATGGGTTCCAGTAGATTGGTCTGGCAGGTACTGAGAAGGAATGATGCGCTGTTCATCATCCCCTGGCTTATTGATGACTTGTATTAGTCTCAGGGGCCTATTCTTACGTACTATGTACAATATCGAAACTTTAGTGGTGGTCTGTATCATCCGCTTACTAGGCTCCCCCGAGCCTTTAATTCCTCCCCGCGTTCCAAGTGGACGCTCGGGCAATCAGCAGGGATTTGTTAGACGAAAAGGAAAAATGTGATTGAGTGACGGTCCAGCCGAGAAGGCCCAGCGCACACAGAAACTAGGCCACCTCTAATACGGGCTGCATTACAGGCGCAGCGCAGGTCATGTTCTGCAGCCAATGCACGCAGGCCCGCCTAAAAAAGCCTGAAAGTTGCAGCTGGAATTATAGCGTCCGGGGGCTCTGGAATAGGCAGGCAGGCCACCAAAAGGGAAATCCCAGTTTTTCTGTTTAATATGGACTAAGACCCGTTCCTTTGTCTGCGGCCCTTTTCTTCTTCTTCCTTTCCCTCCTCACACCATACTTGGTGAACAATAGTTCAACTTATACCCGTCGCCTTACCGCTGCCAAATGCATATAGCAAAGCCTACCGTCTTCCGTACTTCATTCTTCCGATACCAGATGCGTGTCGCGAACTTCTACGAGATCGAGCGTCACTTCGAATCACAGCCCCGCGCAGATCCGGAGCGCCGACGAGGATTCCCTTGAATAGCACGACTATCTGCACTTGTCCACAGTCTGATTTGGGCGAGTGTTGTGTGGTGTAGTTATCAGAGCATAACCGTGCCGTTCCTAATCCTCAAAACCACCAATAACCACTTCGAATACCGCCCGCCATGATAAGCCACGCACCTGCCGCGGTCACTACCGTTCGCGGCTTCCAGACTACACCTGCTACCTCGGGCGACGAGGACTCTGATCCTGGACACAACGACGTCCCTACCCCCCGACGAAAGACCCCTAGCCGACCTATCATCAACGATGTTGTCAGCGCCAACTGCAGCCCTATTATTCGAGCATCTTCACCCGCTGTTTCAGGCATCGCCAAGCTGCGAATGCAAATGGAACCTCTCAGCCTTGACGGAGGATCTCCCTGTATGAGCCGCTCTGGAAGTCAGCAAGGAACCGCCCAGGATTTTCGAAAGCAAATGCTCAGCCGTACACAGAGCCGAGAGGATGTTCGCAGTGAGGCTGGTAGCGAGATTTCAGACAGCTCTATTAGTTACGAAGTGAACCTCGAGCATGATTTCACTAGCGAGAGTGTTCGAGAGCGTAGTGGATACCTCGAACCTCTTGAGGGCGGCCTTGCGCCGAATCGTAAGATGACGTCGGAAGACTTCGAGCAACTGCGATGCCTTGGCAAGGGTACCTACGGTACTGTGCTTCTAGTCAAGCAGCGTGCAACCGGAAGGCTCTACGCCCAAAAGCAGTTCAAGAAGGCCTCTCTGGTGGTCCACAAGAAACTCATCGAGCAGACCAAAACTGAGCGACAGATCCTCGAATCTGTTAACAGACACCCGTTCGTTGTCAAGCTGTTCTACGCTTTCCAGGACCATGAGCAGCTGTACCTTATTCTCGAGTACGGACAGGGTGGTGAGCTCTTCACCCATCTTGATACTGAAAAGATGTTCTCCGAGACTGTGGCTGCTTTCTATATGGCAGAAATGCTTCTGGCTATCTCGCATCTGCACAACGATCTTGGCGTGGTCTACCGCGATCTCAAGCCAGAGAACTGCCTTCTGGACGCCGAAGGCCATCTCCTCCTGACCGACTTCGGCCTCTCCAAGGTTTCTAGTGATCAGTCTGAGGGCTGCAACTCGATGCTGGGAACCGTTGAGTACATGGCACCCGAAGTTGTGCTTGGAAAGAAATATGGGAAAGCGGTCGACTGGTGGTCCTTTGGAGCGCTTGGATACGACCTGATGACTGGAAACCCACCTTTCCGTGGTCAGAACCACGCCAAGATTCAGGACAACATCGTCAAGCAGAAGCTGGTGCTTCCTTACTTCCTGAGCGCCGATGCCAAGGATCTCCTTACTAGACTTCTTCGCAAGGATCCCAAGAAGCGCCTTGGAGCAGTGATGCCCAACGATCTCACGACTATGAAGAAGCACAGATTCTTCCGCAAGATTGACTGGAAGAAGCTCGCGGAACGGGAGCTCGAGCCACCCATTCAGCCTATGATCACGGATCCTGAGCTAGCCGAGAACTTCGCCCCAGAGTTTACTGAGCTGGCCATCAGCCCGGTACTGCCAAACAAGGATGCCTGGCCCCGAAGCCTCCCTAAGGATGAGCAGCTCTTTGGTGGATTCAGCTTTGTTGCGTCTTCAAGCTTGTTGAATGAAGACCGGTTCGCAGCTTATGCCCAGACGTGAAGGTTACTTTTGTTGAAGAAGATGATGATGGGAGAAATGGCGAGGATTGAGAATGAAGATGAGGAGTTGAATGAGTGTGGTTGTTCTTCAAGATTGTTGCGTACTGTTTTTTGCGTGTATTTTTGCTTTGGAGTCTCAACTACTAGAAGGTCAAGCCACCCGTGGCGGTTAGACTTAGATGGTATTGTTAGTGAGCAGCTGTTGCGTCAAATTGCACAAGATTCTTTTCCCTCGATTCTACTTCACAGTGACCTCGTTTGTAGTACCTTTATTCAACCTGCCAAAAACGTGCATAGGTCCGGAGAAGTGACAAATAACGGCCTGAACGGAGCAACGGAACCCGAGGGCTTAGCTTCGTAGTCGATGGTTGCATATAAGCGGGCGGTTTGAGGCGCTGCCTGTCACCTGTTTTTAGAGCCATGATGTGGTCAGGATGATGATGTTTGGAGTTTGCAAGCAGATAAGAGAAGGTGTAGTTGAGAAGGGGAAATAGATTCTCTCATCAGCGGGAGGGGATCACAGCATGCGGCACAGTATTGAGACACGCGGTTGCCAGGGCTTTGAGCAAATTGATGAGTGACCAACCACGTTGAAGCGTTTATCGAATAAATACGACGATCAATTGCGTATTGAGAATTCTCACCATCAAGGTCCAAGAGTAAATCATCACGACTTGTCAATCATACAGCATCATACGATTAATCCGGTGACTTTGTGTCTATCTCTTATCCCGCTTACAGAACGAGGTAGTGGTGAGGCCTCTTGATCGGAGCTATTTGATCGTCGCAGCGCATCGTGAAAAGGAGGGCCGCGCAATCATCCTGTATGAGGCGTTGATGATTGCATGCCATCGCAGTAGAGAGAATGAAGATGTCAAGCTTTGAATGTCTTGGCATCATTGATGTCCCTGCTTTGTGATGATTGAATAATCAACGATCGGGACATATTTTGCATTTAAGGTTGATAGAAAGTGGGATGCTAATACAAACAAACTACCGTGATGCCCTTGACCATGTCTAATGAATCTATCTGGAGGTTACAGTAGTTCTTCGGTAGGAAAAGGCTGACGTACTCATTGAGGCTAATTCACTGCTAATGAAGTATTCAAAGTTCCAGACCCTGGCCGAGTTGTAAATTGGAATAGTGTCATTGGACTGCCCTGCAAGAGTCGGTTATGCAAAACGCGGACTCATCAAACACAATACGAGACGTCCTATGACAGAAGGTTGGACTATCGGTCTTGGACGTGGGATAATATTGGATTTGTTAGATACTCAAGATATCCAGTGGGATGGTACCCATTTTCGGATTGACAATTGCTCCGATAGAGAAGCATAATCCGATCTTTTACCTTATTTGGTGAATATAGCCCTAAATTTAATTGGACGTTAGTGGTCAATGCCTTGTAAGTCTTTCCGACGTGGAGGGACTGACAGCATCAGATCTCACTTGCGGGGAGATCCTTGTAGGGGAGCGGCCGCCTATTGATTCCCATTACAGCCCAGTAACTTGGCTGTACCACGTTCGTCTCTACTCTGCAGCACTCTGCAATGCTACCTTGAGTGGGCGCGTATTCCAACAATGAAGACCTCCTCTTGAAACAGATGTCGTTTCCTTCGCTGTTCGGAAGCCGGCTGCTTAGAGGCACACAATACATCTTGTCAACGGCTTGAGTTTCAATGTCATGATGCTTCGACTTGTCAAAGTGACATCTATCCAATCATCACAACGTCGTGACTGTGCCCTCGAGTCTTTTGTTACAGTAGAAACCGTTTCGGCACTGCGACCCGAATAGTGTACGGTAGATTAAGCTAGTCTGAAGGTTCTGTGCCTTACTGCAACTAGTAGCTTGATCCTGGAATAGCAGTAGCTTAGCGGTAGTCTTCTGCCGTGGTCTAGATTGTGGCAGTGTGGATGAAACCTTAATATGCTTGTCTTCTCTTGGGACTTGGACATATCGAGGGCGGATCCGAGGAAAACGCGAGCTCGCTTTGGAGCTGACGACAGCGTCAAACAAGGGATGTTCCCCTAAACTACCGTAATAGCAAATGACGGCATCGGGATTGTCATATCATCTGCCGAGAGATGCTCGGTATGTTGCAGTACCCGAATGAGTATCCAGATCCCCATGACCAGGTATCATTACCGTACAACGCGGAAGTGGCTTTGCGGCGTGTAGCGAAACCTTCTTAGCGTGGCCGTTCAACTGTACATACAGCTCAGCCGCTGCGAGGTGAGCGTTTCGAAACTAACAAAGGAAAGGAAAGGGAAGTGCCCCCTTGTCCCAATCTAGATCTGTGCTGCTTACATTTATATCAGCCATCCACAACCCCCCCTCCTGTAAGCTCTGCACCTCAGACTCGACAGAAAATTCCTCACTCATTTCCAAGACTCTTAGTAATTCTTCGTCTTTGTTCACTCAAAAAACAATAGTGATGAAGTGGTCAACTAGCTCACTGCTAGCGGCGCTGTGTAAGTCTTCCTTTGTCACATCAAGCATATCCAGTATACCTTGCCTCTTTTTACTAACACAACTTGCTCTCTTTTCAGACGCCAATAGCGCACTTGCTATCACACCTGAGTTCTGCCCACAAAATAGCAAAGTATGTTTCACTTGGGGCGTCCCAGAAGCTTCAGCAAGCTCAGGATCCGGATCCATCTACTTCCAGCTCAAGGCGCCAACAAGCATGCAATGGGCAGGTCTCGGTATCGGTGATTCAATGTCTGGATCCCAAATGTTCCTCATGTACCAGGACGGAAAGGGCAACGTCACTCTAAGTCCAAGGCCAGGCAAAGGCGAAGTTATGCCTCAGTATGAGAAGATGGATGGCCTCGAACTGCTTGAAGGTTCTGGAGTCAAGGACAACGAGATGATTGCCAATGTTCGATGCGGCAACTGCGAGAACTTGAATCTCAAGGGTTCCAACATCTGGATTGCCGCTTGGAGGTCCGGCGACTCCCTGGATTCGACTAGTCCTTCTCAACGCATCCAACAGCACGATGAACACGCTAGCTTTGACGTCGACCTCACCAAGGCCTCGATAAAGTCAGATACCAACCCATTCACTTCCGCCCAAGCCAATCAGCCTAGCTCTGGTGGTGCCGTGTCTGAGACAGCATCAAGCGGTAAATCAAGCAGGACGATCCAGCTGGCCCACGGTATCATCATGTCAATCGTATTCATCGCCGGATACCCCTTAGGCGCCATCCTGATGCCCATGCTTGGCAAGTGGCTGATCCATGCCGGCTGGCAGGTCGTCATGTTGCTCCTGATGTGGGCTGGTTTTGGACTTGGATATGTCGCCGCCAAAGACAGTGGCTTGGTAAGTTTCCCCTGAGATGCACTCGCACTCGCACAATGCAACTTAAGTATCAATACTAACGTGTTACTCCAGTGGGGAAAGCAAACACATACTCGAATGGGCACTGCTGTTATTGCCTTGATCACCCTTCAGCCCATCCTTGGTTACATGCACCATCGATACTTCCTCAGCCATGGCAAGAGAGGCGTCATTAGCCATATTCACATCTGGTACGGCAGAGCACTCATGCTCATTGGTATCGTCAACGGTGGTTTGGGTCTTCAGCTCGCAAACTCGTCCACTGCTTTCATTGTTGTGTACTCAGTCATTGCTGGTCTTGCTTCCGTGGCCTACCTCGGTTCTATCTTTGTTGGTGAGAGGAGAAGATCGGCTTCTCGTGTCAAGCAGATGTCTCCTCAAATGTCTCAGGAGGAGTCACGATAATTTGTCTTGTCAAACAAACTGGGCGATGGCAGGAGCTGTTGTGCTTAGAAGGTGTTTCGGAGCTTGTAACTTGTGATACCAAAGATCTTCCAGCCACTGGGCTTGAACCTGATCAGCAGAAAGAGGCCAATCGTTGATAGGTCCTTTCCTTTGTCTTTTATTATTATTTAATTCTTCTTATATTCTTCTATAGAGTTAGCATATATATGAATGTATTGAATGATTGACTTATGTGTACGCGATACTGATCAGTTGACAACCTATGCATGCAATTTTGATACCATGCATGAACCCTTGTAGTAATAGATACTAAAGAAAGTCAGGCGTAATGCGATATATGACATAGTGTACGAAACGACGGAAAAAGAATAGTCGAAACTCTAGAAATCAGTCTATAATTCATTCGTCACAAGTCGCTTAGTATAATAGAATATAGTAATGATGCGTGTAAGTGAGCTTTGACGTCGTTCATCACCAAGTCCCGAGTTTCACCTTCGAGATGGGAGGGTCAAAATCAAGATCCAAGCCAAGCTTCGACCAATCACCCATCGTAAAAGTCACGTGCGATGCACCCGTGATGCTCCGGTAGCCGCTGAAAAGTGTGAAAACCTGAGGCACCCACAGGCACGACAGCCAAGGCCGAAGCGCTCTAACCGGGGGCGAGCACTCATCCAATAGTGACTGCCAACCTCTCTCGAATTTTCCCCCCAAAACCCTCAATCCGCCCATCTCCATCTCCCCGGAGTCACCCCAATTGAGCCTCTACCAGCCGTTCAAAATGCTCATCCAACTCTCCAGGGCTACGGTAAGTCTTTACCTTTCTCTCTAGAGGTCTACTGCAAGGACAAGTCTGATAATTTTATAGCGCGCTCGCTCCGCCGTTGCGGCTGTTTCTCGTGTCGCCAGACCTAATGTCGTCCAGGTGAGGGGCTTCATTGCTCCTACCGTCTCCAGAAAGGGTAAGATTTTGCTACCATCATTGTCTACACATCAAATGGATTCTTCTCCGACCTTGCGATTCCGTCACCTATTCGATTGTCGATTATCGATTTCTTCCGGTCGGATCTGTCCTCATATAGCCGAATCTGCGCTCCACCTGAGCTCCGACGTCGCCAAAACATTCTCACTCCGAGCATCCAATACCAGACATCGATAATCGAATCATCGCTCTTCGTACCCTCTCGCCAGTCTTCGGCGTACACTCCGAATCATCAAAATGTGACTAGACTTCATCATTGTGCAATTGCTGACATCATACCTCTTACAGCCGACTTCGTCCAGGAGCTTTACCTCAAGGAGCTCAAGGCCTACAAGATCCCTGCCGTCAAGGAGTCCGATGCCGAGGGCAACGTTCAGACCTTCAGTGTCCCCAAGACCCCTTCTTCCCCCGAGGAGACCGACCTTGCCGGCAACCTGAAGGAGTACGAGAGCATGGCCGTTGAGATCGAGGGCCAAGACGCCTCTGCCCAGACTTCCGGTGCCCCTGCGGCTGCCGACTGGCTCGAGGCTGAGGAGGACGACGAGCCTCACCACTAAGCGGTCTTTTTCATTAACTTTTGAGGGTGGCTCATAAAACTATCCGCACGGCAGCCCATTGTTCGGGCGTGTCTCACTTCTCACCGCCCAGCTGCCGTTACACGGGGATAGAAAAAGAGGGAGGGCTGACATCGAATTCAGCCTGGGGATGAAGAGCCGGAGTGATCAAGAAGAAGCTGATGCAAAGTGGATTGGGGATGAAAATCCTGTGTACATTTTTCCTAAAATACAGCCTTCGGTTGCCTGTAGGAACTAATTGCGAAATGCCAACGTTAAATGAAGCACAAGCAACGCTTTACTATTAATGACTGTCCATGACTCTTAATCTGATGCTCCATAGAATCGCAAGTGCTGTTCATGTTATTTTGTTATTCTATTCTGCTATGAAATCCAATCAAAACTTCAAACACCGTACATCATGAATACATGTTCCATCTACGGATCATCGCGATCAACATTATCCAGGCACTGACACCAATGATGTGCATAGCCTCAAACGCCCCCTCACTTACAACCCACGTTTCAATGACATCTATTATCTAACGCTTTGAGCTCTCCTACACCAGCTCGAGCTTGTCGACGTCAGGTGGCAACCAACGTCATCAACAAAACATAAGGAGGGACGGAAGGCTGCATTTGAAGCCAGCGATAGGCTACTATGTCCAAGACGGATAAGCTCAGAACAAACTCAAAGAGAACAGCATAGTTCCTTTCTGGGACACTAGACGATCAAGGACATGTTATGATATGACATTCTCATTCATTACTGCATATGGCCCGTCCTGTTTTTGCTGGGAAATCAAACTAGCGGAAAAGGCACTCAAAGGAATCGACCAAAAATGACTTGGGTCCCTTCTTTTTTCTTGTTCACTCTCCCTCCTCTCCCTCCCTCTCATTTTGCACAACCATAAACGCCATCAGTCCTGTACAGCACAACGACCAATGCAATGCAATACCAGCCAACCTTTGATGCATATAATACCGCAATTAGACATCCGTAGCCCACATGCAAAACTGGAATGGGCAAGCTTTTGGTTTTGCGAAATATTACTTTTTTGTTACGACATGTAGAGATAGATAGATCTCCAGCATGGTTGAAACGCCGAGGAGTTTGACTTGAATAAAACGTGCAAAAAAACAGATTTGCCGCATTATACGTCAAAGTGAGAACCTCCCACCATGTGCTCATCGTGCCCAGTCTTCACGATCCCACTCATCCGGTTTGCCTTCCTGAGGTCAACGTCGTCCATATTATCCCAATCGTCGTTATCGCGGTGTCTGCGACCGTGAACGTGTCCATCATCCATGTCCTCGTCGACAAGTCCTGCTCGGTCTCGCATGTGATCGTCAAGTGCGCTCTCATCAACAAATGTAAAGCCTTGGAAATTGGCTTGAACAGATGGAGATAGAGGCGTGGAAGCAGCGTAACCTCGTGCCAACGCTGCAGCACGCTCGTTTAGAGAGCCGTTTTGATCCAGAGCTGTTGTAAACTCGGGGTCGAAATATGAGACGTCGGTCTCAGACTTCAACTTGGGCTTGAACGGAGGAGTGATGAGCTTCTTGGAGAGCAGAGTCCAGTCCACATCAGCAAAGAAGGCGTGTCTCTTCAACTCTTCAGCATCATCGGTTGCACCCAATCTGTGCTTGGGGTTTCGGTTAAGGAGTCCCTTGACAAAATTCCTTCCTTCCTGGGAGAGGGTATCTCGCGGGAACCTCACCTTACCGAAGGCAATATTCTTATACATTTGCTGTGTATCCTCGGCGTAGAATGGGCTCCAACCACAGCACATCTCGAACACCAGAACACCTAGCGACCAGAAGTCCACCATCTTGGTGTAACCAGATTCATCCAATAAAACCTCAGGAGCAAGATACTCAGTAGTTCCGCAGAATGTGTTGGTTGTGTCGTTTTTCGTAAGATTGGCTTTGGAAAGACCGAAATCACAGAGTGCGATATGGCCATTTGCGTCCAGGAGGATGTTCTCAGGCTTCAGGTCTCGATACACAATGTCGTTATGGTGAAGGTGCTGAATAGCCAAAATCAACTCGGCAATGTAAAACTTGGCTCGCTTCTCATCGAACCGACCCTCCTTCTGCAGATGCCAGAACAGCTCACCTCCAGACATATAGTCGGTGACCAGATACAGTTCGGATGGTGTTTGGAATGAGAACTTGAGGCCGACGATAAAAGGTGAGTCGGACATAGCTGTTCTGACCAGGATATTTCGTTCCCCCACAGTGTGTGCCACCTCCTTCTTCTGTACGATAACCTTCTTCTGCAGAACCTTCATGGCATAAATGCGTTGAGTATCCTTCTTTCGCACTTGGTACACCTGGCCGAAAGTGCCCTTGCCAATGAGTTTGAGAATATCGAAATCCTGTGGACCAAATTGCTTCTTCTCGGCTCGGTGATAAATAGCCTCGAGGAAGATTTCGCCAGTTGGAGCATTCTCGGCCATGGTATCAGCGTGACCATGAAGCTGGAACCAACCCTCAACACTAGTGTTGGGGTCTTTGCTAGCTTGGAAATCGACATGACCAAGAAACTCATCACCTGATGCTCCGTGATCATATACCGAGACGTCAACAAGCATGTCATAATCCACCACATCGCTGTCTTGTGTTAGCAACGAATCTCATGCCCGAAACTCGATACAATTGACTTACAACTCTGCTTCCGCATCCCACTTTGGGTTGGTGAACGATAACGGTCCAGATCGGTTGCGGACCGAGCCACCGTGATCATGAATACTGGTGTTGCTGCTTTGCCTGCTTCTCATGGGAATGGCCAGAGGACGACCTGAGTCGCTTCCTGATCGCTGAATGGGGATGCCGCCATGGGCGGGGGGTGGGTCGATGCTGAGGTTATCATCCTCATCAATGTGGTGGGGACCACCTGAGATGAGTTCACTGCGCTGAAAAACAACAACAACATAAGGGTCCCGGCTCTTCCTAAGTCCCCGAGCCTCATTGATCTTGATGGTTAGTTTACCCTTGGCAGCAGGTGCCTGAGCACTGCCGGAGCTCCTGGGAGTCTGGGTACCGCTGACTTCAGCACCATCGTGGCTTGTTCTCCCGGAGGAGGGGGCTCTTTCAGAGCCTGAAGGTCGTGCAGCCGACATTGCTCGAGTAGGAGTCGAGTTGCCGCTCTTGAACGTCATACGAGTTAGCTCCTTGAGTCCATTAAGAAAATGCCACTTGCCCGGGGCAGCAGCTTCAGAGGCGTCTGAACTTGCAACACCAGGTTCGGGGTGCGAGGGTTGAATGGAGTCTTTGGTATGTGCTGCGTTTTTGGAGGAGTCAAGTTCAGGTAGTGATGGGTCATTGGAAGTTTGAAAGTGGGTGGTGGTGAAGGGCGAGGCTGTGGGTTTCTTGAATTGTGCCTGCTGTGTAAGAGACTTGGGCTCGACGGCAGCCCTGCCATGGGCCCCTGAGTCTGCAGAAATCATGTCCTGGGAGATAGAACCCCCCGAAGACGAGGGCTTAGAGGTGGGTGGGGTTGGGTAGGGGTTTAGAAGGTTATGCTCATCCCGCTGCGTGGTACTCGGCATGAGATCAAGGCTCTCATGTTGAAGAGGCGAACGATCCAAGGCCGAGGAGTCACAGCCGCGAGTAGAGCCTTCGGTGTGTACCTGCAACTGCAGGCCAGCAGGTGGAGTGGGCTGGACTAGAGTTCGGTCTAGAGTGGTATCACTCTGAGACGAATTGGGATTTGACGAAGGCGCAGAAGGGTAATTACGAACCTGGCCAAAGTAACTCATGATACCGGGCAAGCGTTTGTCCTGTAGATCGGGTTGAGGAGTAGCTACACCAGATCGAGGAGTATCAAGACCGATGTGATCGGCGCCATCCTCGTCTGCCGCAGACCTGACGTTTTGGTTAATAACCCCATTCATTTTTGTAAAAGATTTCCAGTGAGTGAATAAATCCTTCTACACCGAAGCAACTGCGCGGGGAAAATCAAAGTGGGAACACTAATTCATGACGGCTGCCAAGCGCGTCAACTAGAGGGTAAACAGGGCAAAGGCCGAGAGGGACCACCAAGGACAACAAGCAATAGCGGTCGAGGTGGACTCTTGCGATGCGACTATGACGAGAAAAACACGGAATGGGTAGATGCCCTTTGGTGGTCAAGGTACAGAGCAGCCAGTGGTGTGTTCGCGCCCATGTGGATGCGAACAAAACGCCAGGACCAGCACCAGCGAGCCTAGCCAGTGCCAGCGAGCGAGTAATACGTAGTATAAATTGGGATGCGAGCAAGGCTTTGCCGAGAGCGGCCGTGTAAGAGAAAGCGTCTAGGGACCAAGTGGAGGCTCGAAAGTTGCATGTAAAGGGTAAAAGAAGACGATGACGAGATCAATTCCTCGACTGCCGGGAGTAAAAACCTCGTTCGCTTTGGTGGCCGGGGTAGGCTTGTTCAGAAAGGCTTTTTCTTCCAGTTACCAGAGAACTTTTGCCTGAATTTTTTGGTCTAAGCAAGGAGCAAAACGTGGAAAACTGAAGCTGATAGCGGGGCCGAACGCAGGGACTGACTCCGAAGCTGGGCAGCCGTTGATTGGGTCCAATCAGAGTTGAGGCGAGTCAGGACTAAAGCTTGCAACAACACAAAAAGACGAGCTGTCTCTTGCATGTGGGAATGTGAATGCCATGCCATGATTGACTGCTGGTTTGCTCGTCTGTTCATTGCTGTAACAGGCCCTGCAGGATCTTTAGGGCCCCCAAAAATGAAGTCGAGACGACGGCGGCGATTGTTCGGTTCCACTGCGACGGCGATGTCGAGTCGAAGACACGGCAATGCCTTGATTGGTATTTGACTGGTCGTTGTTGTCTCTTGCTGATAATGCAAGGATCGAATCTCGTGTTTCCATGGTTGACATTTGCCAGCAATCCCAGAAGGCTCGTCTGCTATGGGGAATCCATGCTCTCTACCTGCCAAGCCGTCGACACCTCATCGTCCTGCGCTGCACTGCAGTTACAGGGCGACTGTCCACTGAACTGAGCCCAACAGCGCCCAAAAGTGGAATCCAGGCCTGCGTGAGCAACTGTAGAGGCGCCGGAAGCGGTTCCATTTTCATGTGAGATGAGGTGGGTTCTTTCGGTAGGCGGTGTCGTAGACCAGGGACTGGGAGTGGTAGACAGCTCTAGCCGGAAGAGGACTTGACTTGGCTTGACGGGGGAGGCGTCGCTGAAGCCTGAAGAAGCTGAGGTGCTGAGCTCCGGGTGCTGAAAGGCCGTCATCGTCCTATCGCCACCACCACTGCCGCCTGTACTTGCCCGGTGAGGGGGCCCAATACTAGCAGCGCAACAAAGCGCTGGACACTGCTAGGTTCCAGTGTGCAGTCGAACACACCAAACTTAAAAACGGAACGCAAAAAAAGAGCACCAAATCCGAATGCTAACAAATCACAACCGCAGAGCTTTCAAAAAGACAGAGAGAAATATTCACGAACCTAGACATCATTGCTTGAGTTGCTCTTCGTAGCAGATCAAAACCTCCTCCGGCATTTGAAGTCTCAGTGCCCGTCATGGCGACTGCGAGGAGCTTTATTAAAGCTACCGCGGCTTAAAAACAGGGCCGAATTGTCGGGGCGGAGGAAGAGAGGGGCGAAGAAGCGGGTATATTGCGTGAGATGAATCGTATAACGTCGTCGATTGGGCGTCGCTGGCCCAGGGATCGTGGTTCGGGTCGAGGACGGGACGAGAAGGTGTGATAAGGGTCGATAACCAAGCGAAGTAGACGAAAATAAAAGAGGATGATGGGTTTTATTGTTGGAAGAGAGGGGAAAAGATTGAGATGGCGCGGGTTAGAAGAAGTGACGGGATGGAGATGATAATTCCAGTAAATGTCTTTTTGGGGCAAGGTCAAGGTGAGTTGAGGTGGGCGTGCGCGGGCGGAAGACTATGGCCTGGCATGGCCTGGCTTGGGGGTGTGTTGCTTTTCGTACAGTGCGCTTAGAGGTAGGTTCGTCGAGTGAAGTAAAGGAGAGGTATAGTAGGTATGGAAATTAAGGTAAACTTCGAGCAGGATGCAGCTGATGGTTTCCAAGTTTTTTTTTTTTTTTTATTCTCAAAAGAGTTGTCTAGTGCAAATACAAAAAAGGTACAGTAACAGAGAGAAGATTGAAATAGAGTTGACAGAAAGTAAGTTAGTGAAGGCATTCGGTATTGGTAAGTGGAAGGAACGACCTAGAGGCAGCCAAGTGCGTGCCTGCCCAGTGGCACTGGTGCTGATACTGGCTGAGAAGTGAGAAGCTTCTCTCATCGAATAATCAGATTACCTCACTTGTTCATCTTCTTTACCACAGTCGGACGGTTATCGGGGATACCAAACTCGAACGTATTGCTTACATCACCTTCTATTTCAGGGTTTAAACATGCTGCTCAGACTGTATTTGTACAGACTGACGTTAGCCTGTTGTGTTGCAATTACAACCTCCCTATGAGGCTGAAGATGGATGTCGAGATTTTCGGTATTCGGGTTTGTTGTTGTTGTAAATAAACACAGTTCAATTACCGTACTAAAGTGATGCTGGTTCGGCGCCATCCGCTCAATTTCAAGTCAAGTCTCGTCTGGTCTCAAACTTGAACTGAACTGAGCCCGAACCCAACAAGGGACATTAGTACAAGTCCCTGAGTCCCCTACCCTACCTTGCAGAAGAATGACCCCGCCTCTCGATAGCGATAACGGGTTTGAAGATGCGTGCGGATACGTTTGCAGGAGATGAGATAGGCTTAGAGGTATCGAGAGTGGATGCGCTGAGAGATGTCCATGACATCAGCGACGCTGGAAGCGAATTTATGAGTTGTTTGCAGCAACCCTGCCAATATTGATTCCCTGACTCCCAACAGAAAGAAAGAAAAGACAGCTCAGAGATTGATGGACTACACCGTACCTTTTGTCTGTGTTTTTGGTAGCTGACAAAACAGCGGTGTCTTTTACGCAATATTATATGGGAAGAGAGCTGCCAGTTAGCTGGTTCTGGGTCTCAACTGAATCATGATGAGGATCGAGGTACATATACAGTACGTATCTTGACTAGGTATTCGGATCCGATGGATGCTTGAGAACGTGTCCACATACAAGAAACACTCCACAGTGCGTGCGATTTCAATCGGTCCAAGTGAGGAACTTAGACGGGATAGGATGGGCCAGACGAGACCAGGTGGAGGACGATCCCTTAGGTTTGCAATTGCAATGCACAGGTAAGGGATCTCTGAAACGAACAGACCTTCAACTAACGGTGGGGGGGTTTTCGCTTTGGCGGGGTTTCAATCTCACCAGAGTTCTCTATTGATTGCATTTACATTGCATGGCAGATTGCATGATTCCTCTCTGCAATTTCACAATACTTCTTGAATCTTGGCCGACAAAGTGACCTAGGTACTAGTCTTCCTGACCCATCGCCTATCTCGGCTTATAACCGCCAACAAAGACCCTGCTGTAAAAATAGCTGGCGTTGTTACTAGTTTATTAGTACCCAACTTGGCATGAAACAAGCTCCCAATATCGAGATTCTCTCAAGATTTCGGTGAAAACGGCATGGCACTTTATTTTGATCACGAGAGTCCCTTGACAGGACAGGATTGTTCAGAATTACTGTCAGGTTGAAAGTATAAGCGAGTTTTACCTCGACCCCGCCAGGAAAGGCTTCAACAACAGGATTCTACAACACCAGCTGATCAGTGAAATATGATATGTATGAATGTTCATCTCATGATAGGCTATCAACTTTTCAGCATGTACATAGCCATACCAAGACTCCTAAGCTTATGGTTCCTTTCGGCTCGGAGCGGCTTCCGTAACCTTCCAGGACTAACTGTAATGCTGTACATTACATGATCCAGCCGTCTCATGGCATGCATGGCCCTTTCTGTAATTGCTCAGCTGTTGCCACAAACAATGTTCTTCTTGATTCTTCTCAGAGGTTCAATCTTACCAGCCTCGCCGCATCAAACTCGACATCAACCATTGGTCGGTAGCCCGGAGACCCCTAGAGTCCAATACAGTAGATTTTAAATTTGCCCCGGAGCTTGCTGAACCGTCAATACGGATACGGGTTCGTTGCAAGCTTTTTGCATGTACGCAGTATATAAGGTTACGCATTCTTTCGTTATCCCCGTGGCCGGAGCAAATCAAGCGACTGCAGCTGGCGTATTGCCACTATCTGCAACAGGGATTCTGTCGTCTTGTCCGATGCTCTACTGTACTGTACTTCGCTCGAGTCATCTGGATACATTAGTCTTGGCCATGCTGTACCAAGACCAGACTTGCATCGACGACTTTGATAGCCTGCGACACGTTCCACTTCTTTTCACGATATAGCTGTGATAGGCACTTTTAGCCGCAAGGCTACATCTGATGAGCGGTCTGTATCTTTTGGTTACAGCGATAACAAAACAAGGGCAAGAGTCACCATCAACATGTCCGCTGATTACTCTGATATCGTGCACTGCTTGCTATCTTCACATGCTCTTCCCTAGGTGGCTATAAGGTGAGTATACTCGACGGCCTTTAATAGGTCACTACACCTATCAACTACATATCACAAGCCTTGTCCTAGTGTGATGAATGATCGCCTTTCAGCATCTACTGCAACCTTCCCATGTGGTTGTTGTGTAGCAGCTGATTACCTTATTGGGCAATACCCCGATTGTGATACCCAAAACTAGATACATCAACTTGCTAGCCGCGGCGGTATGGCAATATAGCGACATTTAGTATTGGGTGGTCTAGTGAAACATGCCAGGGGTCAGCAGCGAAGCATACATGGAATTGGTAGTTGAGATGCATGGCGTCTTTTGGCTGGGACTATGCTATCTCGTCAGCTTATGATATTAATGCTGAGCCGCCCTCTGTATGCAAGGCCTATAGCAACATACGCACAAGTTCTCATAGGCTTGTTGAAATGCTGGATTGGTTTGAAGCATCTCGAGCTGCATCGGTTCGTGAGACTAACACCCTGCCAACCCATGCAAAGCTGGTCACGATCTGTGTAGCGGATGTACCTATGACACCGAATACTGGTTGGTATATAAATAGGACTTGCGGGATGGTGTAGCTAGCTGACCTAACAAAAGGTAGGTCGTCTCATTTGCCAAAGACATGACTCCAAGCAAGTGGTGCTTGATTGGATCTGATAGGTTCTCGACTTGGTTACATGTCTTAGTAGAGGAAACCTTTTATCTGCTACCGGAGACCTGCCACAGGGTAACCAGACTGTAGCAAGTATAACCATTGCTTTGCTCTGATTACAAAAGCCATAGTCAAGAACAATTTTCCATGGTATGGTATCTAATCATTGGACGCCCGAAGAGCTCCGACTTACAAAGTAAGTCAGCTGTGATTATGTCACTTTCACACCGGCACTGGGCTGCCCTTTGAAGCGAATAGTACGGAATATCATAACCATTAAAAACTCCATGCCATAATGAATATCAAGTGTCCTTGGAGACCATGACCGCAAGTTCCCGATTATGGTTGGTCTCTATTGTGATGTTGGGTTCGCTGTTCTCGAGCTTCACCCTTTTATACCACGTTCTTCATCCAAGCTTATGTTTGGCTCCTAGACTCCTCCAGCATCTGGTGCCATCTCTCTTCCATGTCCGATGTGACTCCTTGAGGGTAGGTCTTGAGCTGGGATCGAGGTGCGAGAGGGTCTGGATAGTTTACTAGAAGGCTTGTTAATGACAGCTACACCGATGTGAAGCTTTGATAGGCAGGGTAAGAACTCACAAATGCTGACATGCGTATCCGTCAGTTTCGACCGTACTGTATCGTTTTCCTCTGGAATTCTTCTCGAACTACTGTTGGCACCTCGTTCGGCCATTTCGTGCTGCTGCGTAGCTGAACGGAGTCCACCGGCCATTGAAACTGTCCAAGAACTCGTATAATACAGCTAGTGAGAAAAAAAGGTTGGCTTTTGTAGACTGAGAAGGCCTTGATATTGTCTTCCAAATTTTATTGATGATAGAGAGAAAGTCGGCAAGATGATTTTACAAGACAAGAACTTGTTTTCTTTGGCGGTATTGGATTGGATCTTACGTAGTAGGCATATACGCTGGCCGTGCCTGGGTTGGAGCCATGGATGCTGAATTAAACAGTGGCTTAGATCCGGATTCCAGCCCAGCGTGGCTGCCCCATTAGAATGACAAGCCACCCCGCAATATTCCATGAATTTCAAGCCTTGAACAAAGACATTAGAGAGGTAAAGAACGGTTGGTATAAATTATATCTAGGCTTTTACTTTATAAACTTCTCTACAAATACTGTACTCAGAAGACACTAGATAGATATCAAGCACCATGCGATTAATCATAGGCCTATATAGCATTGGCAATTCCATTAGCAGAGCCACCTTGGACAGTACCCAGATCTTACGTCGTGAGTTCCATTCTCAGCCAGCTCAGCTCTCCAAGTCTAGCTCCCGGGCCCAGCCCAAAACCCACCAAGACCACCCTGAGCCTGGCCAGTTTCTTTTTCTCTTTCAACCACAATCCAAAGGTACCGTACCGAACCTCCAACCATTGACTTTGTCTCGCCCATGCCCGACTTCACGATATCCAACAAGACTGTTAAACATCATTTCCCCCGACGAAGACGACGACGTTGACACAACCTGAACCATCGTCACAAAGACGAAAGTTATTCATTATGGGCAAGAATTCGACGCCAGTCCCTGACGCTTGGGAGGATGATTGGGAGACCCAAGCAGACAAAATGGCCAATAAACCGGAACAGCCTGCACCACAAGCACCTCTATCCAAGGCAGAGCGCTTAGCACAGCATGCTGAGCAGAATCGCAAGCTCTGGGAGTCTGCGTAAGCCCTTCTACTTCAGTGGCCTGTTCGACTGTTCGCTAATACGGGGATTCTACATGACAGCGATGCTCCGCCAACTTTCAACTATTATGAAACTAGCACCTCAGGAGTCTCTCTTAATACCACTCCATTCAAGCCCCAGGTCAAAGTCCTTAGCCGGAAGCCTGTCATCGCTAAGCGTGATGCTGCAGCAGGCATGTCCGGGCTCTCGCTCGACGACGAGAATGACCCCAAGAAGGAAGTACCGATGAGCCCAGAGGAAATTCGAGCGAAGCAGAAGCGTGACAGGGAGGAGAAGCAACGTCGGTATGAAGAGGCCAGAGCCAAGATCTTTGGAGAATCAAACCCATCATCGGGAGCCTCCTCACCTGGCGCTGTTACCCCGCCAAAAGCTGATGGATACACTGGCCGCGGCCGTGGGCGAGGAAGAGGTGGTTACAGAAACAACGAAACCCGTCAATTCGAGAACCGCCAACCAGATAGTCGTGGCTTTGATGCTCCGCGCAGAATGCAGAATGTGTCAGGTTCAGGGCGTGAGTTGTTCGACCCAAACCACTCACCAAAGCCTGAACAGGTATCACAAAGACGTCAGCCAGAATATTCATCGCCTGGAAGAAGCACGACTCCTCGGGACGGACAGCAGCAAACACAGCCGCAAGCACCAATTCGAGCACCTAAGGGGCCGGATGGAACTGGCCGAGGAGGTTTCGGCTTTACTCAACGAGGTGGTAAGGGCAGTTGATTATTTCTATCGACAAGCTCTACCATCCACCTCCGATCTTTCCAGCCAACTGAACCACTGTTTCGTCTGTGGTTGCGTCCTTTCCAACGTCGCTAATAACCTCGCGATATGTTGTAAATGCAAGTCTATCTAGTCCAATATCTGTGACCGCCGCCCAATGCGCCAGGGTATCATGTATATACGAATGAGAAATGCCATCAACAGCTCCCGCAGACTCATCAACACCGGCTTTGGCGGCGCGTGCTTCGTCTCCGGAGAAGTACGCCTCGTCAACTTCCGCAAGCCAACTCTTTTGCTCCTGAGGACCTGGGTTTCCAGAGTAATTCTTTCGCTCCATAACAACAGGGTCATCAACTTTGATTTGACCACCGCCGTTTGTGCAGCCTCCAGGACATGCCATAACTTCGACATAACTATATTCAAGAGAGCCTGCTTTGCCTGCCGGTCTTCGGGCACTTCCAAACGGCTTTCCGCCCGGCATTCGGGATGGCTTGGCAGGCTTTAGTCTTCGAACAAGATTTTGAATGTTCCGGAAACCATAATAACGAGCGGCACGGAATACTGGTTCACCGTTTACAACAACCGAGTACTCTGCCACATCGACATTACGACCACGGGTATGCACAATCTCCGCTCCAAGGGTCTGCGCCGCTCGGCTCTTGAGGATATGCCATAACAAGCCACCTGATGTACCGGCCTCGCGAGGTGGATTTCCCGGCAGTTGTCGTGGGAAAAGAAAGTCGTGAAGTTTGGGATCGGGGAACGGATTGCTCTTGGTTGACAGTGGCGTTTTGGGGATATTGAAGAAATTCAACCCCCTTGACTCGGCAAGCATGAGAATCTCTTTACTTGTGATAACGCAGTCAACATCACGAACACCCCGGCCTCGAGTTTCTCCTTCAGCCCATACCTCCTCTGTTAACTCTTCTCGACTGGCTTCGAGTTTCTTATCGAAGCAGGGCATGATAGCCAGGTGCCAAATGCGTCCAGGCGCAATACCCAATGTCCGGCTCAATGTCGTCTTGAGCAATGTACCCATCAAGGCTTGTGGCGACTTGACCTTTGAAATATGGGGTAGAACATGAGGATGGGTCTTCTCAGCATAACACACCCAGCCAGGGCAGGATGATGCTAGGATCGGCTTGGCTGGAGTCGCGGGCGTGGATTGTGAGGAGTTGAGAACTTCGTCTGCGCCGAGGACGAGAGTTGCTTCTCTCGCGGTGTTGGTATCGACCACCCATGTGAACTCATTGTTGTATTTGCCGCCACTCGCAACACCTTCAGGTCCACGAAAGAGGTTGTCAAGCATGTGGCCAACTTGAGCCTCCGAAACACCCCCGCCGCATGCTGCCGCTAGGTTTGCTCTTGTTTGAGGGCTCACACTGGCAACAAAGAGCTTCGCGTTCTCGTCCTCTAACCCTTCCACTCTGAATTTGCCGCTGTCGTCGGTCACCAGCTTCAGTGCTGGGGCCGAATCGAGGGTTGTGAGGACTTCAGCATGACTCTGCAGGCTTACTAGAACAGCCTCGGCGGATGTGACGCAGCCAGAACAGGCTAGACAATCTGTAAGGGAAATCTGAGCGGGTGCGTTTGGGTTTGCGCTGGGTTGTTGGCCGTCAAGTATAACTTCGGTCTCGAGTGACTGCGATTGCGGGGGCGGGGCGGAGGGAAGAGTTTCGACGGGTTTAATGCAGGCGACACCGGGAGAGATGAAGTCGTTGAGGTCGTCGGCAGAAAGAATGGCACTCATTGCGCCGGTTGTTTCGTTTATGAGTTATGCTGAAAGAGTAATACGGGTATCGTTCAAGGTATGAAGAGGAGAGTTCGTAGTTGTAGTGGTCGCAGTGCGCCGTAGGCTGAAGAGTTGCCCCTCTAGAAATTTTAGATGGGGAACTTGGACGTAACTAGCTGACAAATAAAGTTGTTCAATATTTCGTGACAGAGCGAAGTATAATGAGGTGATCGTTATATCATGAATAAAAAGAGATCAATCTCGAGACAAAAAGATAAAATGATTATGGTCTTGATAAGTGACTCGACCCCAGAACAGCCCGCATGTGGTTTGTATAACTAACTCCTCGGAGCCTCGGACACGGCGAAGACGGCGAAGACGGCGTATCAGACCGTGATAAAGGTAATAGATAGGCAATAAAGACGTTATGATTTGCGGGACTGACAACCGAGATCGGCCCCTCCTCTCTCGGGACCAGTTCCAGAAGAACGCGGCTCTGTCTTTTTTTCTTGGGTGGCAATGGACCTTTTCATTCGGTTCGGAAGTGGGGGGCTGAATTGGATGGCCGGATGCAGTGGGCGGTTGATACGTACCCTGGTGGTGACGTCGGCAGATCGTCTGCCATGCGACATGTTGACGCGAACAAGGTCCAGAGCTTCAATTCACGACATATTTTGGCCTCCTTCCTTCAGATTTGTCTCTTGATAAATCACAGCATTGAAATCAATTAACTGATCTAAAGCTTCTTTAGCAACTTTCTTAACAATGAGTGTATGTAGCCTGCTCATAATCTCTCGATTCACCAACTGACTGATCGCAGGCCATCGCTTCATATAGCTACGGAAACTTCGCCTGGTTAGGAACCCAGGCACTTCCCCTTATCCTCTGGCCTTCCTTTGTTGGATCGCTTCTTCGATCTGAGGGCGAGCCTTCTTCTCGTGCGTTCCCTATAGACCTTGACGGTTGTCGCGACTAATAGCCGTGTAGCTCTCGAGACCTACTTTGGTCGATCGCTTGGCCTAGCTCTTCTTGCGCTTGGCTTCACTATAATCGTTCTCTCAGGCGCTCTTCCTCTTGATTCTACTTCAAAGGGTAAATAATTCCACTTCCCGTTCAAAACTGCAGTAACTAACACCGCGCAGAAGCTCCGGATGGGGCACCCTCTCCTTACGCTTCCGCTGCTGTCCTCGTATCCACTCTACACAATGTAGCGAGCGCCTTCTACTGCTACGGTCGCTTCGCCTGGACCCGAGAGACAGGTTTCTTGCTTGGCTGTGTAGGCAGCGCAATCTTTGCGACTTTCGGACTCTACTGCGTTATGTTTGCGGGCGACAAAGCTATGACGAGCCGGTACCACAAGTTTGACCAGAGCACAAGCGGATTTCCATTCAAGAACTCGCAATCTTACCGGGCCAAGAAGAAGGCACTGTAGAGGAGCCTGGCATTAGGTATATGTGGAGGAAGCGCATAGTATTAAACCATAGTTTCGTCTAGCCATTAGGGCTCTATAAACCTGTCTGCTGTATAAAAGCCTCCAATTCCCGTTAACAACTCCTTCAACTCCCTTTCCATGTTTCTTACCAGTTTACAAGTTCTTACGTCGATGAAGGGCGAAGAGACGGATCCAAAATTGGATGACGGTTGTAAAAATTAGTCATCCGTTGAGCCTTTGTCTCGCGAGGCCTACGAGCCCTTATACCGCGGGTCTGATGAGCCCTTGTCTCGGGAGTGTGAGGCTCCTACACCTCAATTTCAGGCGCCTGAATCCCACTGGCTGCTGTGCTTTGATCCTCATATTGAGTTCCGTTGGTTTTCTCGCCTTCCACACTCTCGACGGTTCCTGGAACGTGTACATCGACAGCACCTGTAAGAATAGCCTGTCGTCGCTCGTGCCAGTTGGCTTCGCTCTTGATGACTTGATGCAGAAGTACTTCCTTCTCACGCCACTCCTGGAAGTAAATATCCTCCCACTCCTTGCATTCTTTTGTAAGCGACACGCCAATTTCCTCAGCCCACTTGTGTTCCCAGTAGCACTTTCGATAGAGCTTGTCGACGGGGAGTTGAAGTTCGTCGGGGGTAAAAATGTCCTCCGTCAATGGTGTAAAGTATTCAGCGTTGGCCTCGTCACCGTTCATATCATCCATGTCGTCGTGGGGACCTTGCGATTGCTGGTTGGTCTTCATGATAATCTTGATCTTGCCTCCCTTGCCCTGAGGCCCGGATTGCATCGACTTCGGAACTGGGTCGGAGGGGCGGAGAGCTTCTGTCTCATGGACTGTTCGCATATGCTTGGCCAGCGCATCTGATCTCGTGAATGATCGGTCGCACTCTGTTACAGATTAGTGATGGTGGACGAGAGTTTGGAGAGGCCGGGCATACCAGGCAAGTAACAGTAAAATGGCTTCTCCCTCGTATGACTGCGCATATGAGCCTTGAGCGCATAGCCGCTTGCATGAGGCAATCCCTTTCTGGTGCAGCTCATCCATTCGCATGTATACTTCTTTTGTCGGTTCTCAATATGAGAGTTGTGAATATGCTCGACCAATTTATCCATGTTGCCCTGGTCGCCAGCTGGACAACCATCCCAGTCGCATTTTGTCACTTGCTCTTGAAAATCCTCTTCATCAAGACGCGCATTGATCGGGGAGCTGGGAATATCGCCTGAAGTGTCAGAAGAGACGTCGGACATGCCCTCGAGAGGGTCGGGCTCTGGTACGGCTTCGGGTTCAGCATCAGGGACTACTGCTGATGATGTTGTTGATCCGGCCTCGAGACGTTGGCGCTTTGAGGGTCGCAGTGTAGATTCATCGAACTCATGGCCGCCATCTTCGTATGTTTCCGATTCGTACGTCGATGATAGCGGTGACTCGGGGGGTGAAGAATCGCGTGCCATGTTCGCGCTATTGATGTTGAGGCGCGTCTCCTTTGTCGATAAAGCTGGGGGCGATTGTGAGGATGCCGGAAGATTTTAAGGGGGAAACGTAAGTTGTGGAGGTCGGAAAAGGTTAACTTCTTGATGATAAGGATAAGAGAGTTTGGGAATGTCCTTGTCAAGCATGCGGGCGATAAAGTAAATTCGCTGCGCAGTCTGTTGTTCAAAAAACGCCAGTTGGAAGCTTAGCAACACAGTGTTAAAACAGACATATCATCTGCATCAGTGTCGCATAATTTCCGCGATAGATGCACAGTACACATACGCCACTAGAGACGGTATGTGATATACCAGTCGGACATGGAGATTACTGAGTCAATTGGTCCAATAATAAAAAGAAACGCAACAATCACAAGCTTTTCTCAGTACGGTTTCTGCTAAACGACATCTTTTATTTGATGCTTTTTTATCTATCCCTTAAATCAATCCTTAACTCCAGGCCTTGAACCCAATATACGAGCTATTGCAACAACACAAATCCCCTTTTTTACGAAATCTCATGTTTCACTAAGTGCAGACAATATAGTTGCCCTAGCATAGTAGATATCAAGTTTAAGCACCATTTGAGTTGGCAAGCTTGCGGCGCTCTTTCACGGCCTGCGCAAGTGTGTCGAGTGTAGAGACAGTGTCCTCCCAGCTGATGCAAGCATCAGTGATGCTGACACCGTACTTGAGGCCGGACTTGCCCTCGGCAGGAACCTTTTGGTTACCTGATAACATGTTAGCCAATGCTCGTTGTATAGACACAGACGGATATAACATACCCTCGTTGATGTTGCTCTCGATCATAACTCCCATAATAGCATCCTCGCCCTTGGAGATCTGACCGGCGATATCAGCAGCGACCTTGGGCTGGTTCTTGTGGTCCTTGGAAGAGTTTCCATGACTGCAGTCAATCATAACTCGCTGTCGCACGCCCTTCTTTCCAAGCGCCTCCTTAGCAGCAGCAATGCTTTCGGCATCGAAGTTGGTACCCTTGGAGCCACCTCGGAGGATAACGAAGCAGTCATTGTTGCCTTCAGTACCAACGATGGCAACAACACCAGGCTTAGTGACCGAAAGGAAATGGTGAGGATGTTGGGCCGCGCCAATGGCATCAATAGCAACGCCCAAAGAACCATCAGTGCCGTTCTTGAAACCCACAGGGAAACTCAGACCACTGGCAAGCTCACGGTGAAGCTGGCTCTCAGTTGTTCGGGCACCAATGGCACCGACTGAAAGCAGATCAGCGAGGAACTGGGGAGAAATAGTATCCAGCATTTCGCTAGCAATAGGCATGCCCTTGGCAGTTAGGTCAACAAAGAGCTGTCTGGAGACTCGCAGGCCCTTGTTAATCTTGAAGCTGCCGTCAATATCAGGATCGTTAATCAGACCCTTCCAGCCAACAGTTGTGCGTGGCTTCTCGAGGTAAGATCGCATAACGATAAGAAGTTCATCTTTGTGCTTCTCCTTCTCCTTCAAGAGAAGGTCGCAGTAGGCAAGGGCAGCCGCTGGGTCGTGAATGGAACAGGGGCCAATGACGACAAGCAATCGGTTCTTCTCGTCGCTGCCATTGACAATAGCAACAGTCTCATTACGGCCCTCGAGGACTGTCTTCTTGGATTCGGGGGATTGGGAGATCTCGTGCTGGAGCAGGTCGGGAGGAGTCAAAGGGTTGTAACCACGAACTGGGTAAGATTTAGTAAATGCGCCGAGGTGATGGCCGTGTAAGCCAAAGCTTATAGTTTGAACTCACTTCTCCAATCTTCGGAGTCAGCTTGGTTGCCAACGTTCTTGTTGGGGATGAAGAACTAGAACTATCGTGAGTCACTGCCCAAATCAAAAGCGAGGAAGCTTGGAGGGGTAGACTTACAGAAGCGGACATGATGACGGCGATGGTGGGGTGTAGGATACAAGGTAGAGTTGATAGTTAAGAAGTACGTAAAACAGGTTCAATCGCACAGATGCTACAGCAAAAGGCGAGGGTATCAAAAGAGGCGAATGTGAAGAAGTAAAGAAGAGAAATCAAGATGCAGTCGCAATGAGAACAAAAAAATTATAAGGCAAGCCCGTTTATGGTTTCCAGACCCTGACCTGTCCCTTCCTTCCCGTCCTCCCCTTCCAATTGCGCCGGCCTCGGGGTGTCACACTCAAGAGAGTCACTTCATGGTTGTGATTGTCCCTCCACTGATTGGATGCACTGCTCTATGCCCCACACCATTATTGTCCGGTTTAGCAGCTTAAACCAAAGAAAGGTACAAGTTGCGCCCATGCAATCCCAGCAGAGGATCAAGTACCCATTCCCATTGTCTTCCTTCTCCCCCCTTGTACCTAAGTGAAAGCTCCAGAATTTTAGCTTGACTCACTTTTGACCCAAAAGATCAGAATGGCCACTGCTTGCCACTCATTGTTAGCCACCAGCTACTAGTTTTTGACACTAATACAAGCCGAACGTTAGGATCGCCATTTATCAAATTGTGCTAGTTGGGCTGAAACTTCTTTGTTCGGAAATCATGAAATTGTGAATGTGAGTGTTCATAGCTCAGTCTCCTATAATATGCGGCGAGATGAACTACTATATCAAGCTTAACATGTGCCTTGTTCACCAACAAACTAGACGTCCACTACTGATATAGTCTCCGTGCACACGGTAAATTCTATTATTCCAATTGGTCAAGTTGCATCGTGGCTCTTGGCTTTGGATTGTTGTTCCATTGGAAGGCAAACAGACAGGACAATACTTGACGCCTGCTAGCTGAATACTTTAACAGGTGCTGAGCAAACGAGGAAAGACGTGCTGTCAAAAAGAATAAACAGGGACCAAAAATTGTTCCTGCGTATAGCAGGTGACTGGAATTCTTCCTCCAAGGATTTGGTCTTGCATAGGTACTGACCAATATCTCCTTGGTGCCCCAGTTGCCTAGCTAAACAGAAGCCTCAGAGGTGAAGATAGATACTTTCTCCTACCCTTAGACTTACTAAAATGTGTAGTTCTTATTAGCAGCTCTCCATGATCTTCTGCAGGAATGGTGCGAGTCGCTCGTTTTACAAATGTCAGAACCAACCACTCCCGCACCCTATTATTCCATTAGAAGGTAAGCAGAAAGAACAGCAGGCTGCTATCTGAACTAGCAACAAAAAGAATAGATCGAGACATAAAAAACGATTCCTGCGTATCGCAGGTGGCTGGAACTCTCCCGCCGGGAATTGAACCCGGGTCTCAAGCGTGACAAGCTTGCATACTGACCACTATACTACGGAAGACATGATTGGCTAAGCCAATCGTAGCGGAGTTCGATGTCTGCAGCTCTGCATTTGATCTCTATATACCCCTGACGCTGTTGAGTCGGAAAGTAGTAAGTAAATGCTGTAGCGAATCTCATATCTTGAGCTCTTTGGTGCAATGTCGTTCTCATCATCTTATTCATTTATTCTGGAACCCTATGTGCGAATGAACGCGGTGATACAATGTTGTTTGGACACTTCTCTTATATTGTTTACCAACACTATATACTGAAGTGGGAAATCTTGCCAGAGAACTCAAAGGCCGGTGAAACCCCTCTCCTCACTCCTCGAACAACTTCACGCCGAGGATTCCCTTGAAACTATATCCTTTTGAGTTTAATATCCCTGCCTGGTCCAGAAAGTCAACACCTCTTTTCTGAGTCTAGAGGCCCAAAATCTTCCCGGCCGTGAAGCTGGTCTTGCAGTGAAACTTGCGGTATCCATGAACTGATTCACTTTGTAACCCAAGGTTTATTTTACGCTTGCAATCGTAGTCGTTGCCTGTAATGACGTAGCAATCACCATATTTCTTTCCGTCGACTGTTCAGACTGATTAGCAATACGCTCTCTCAAGACTGGGGGTGTACTTACGTCCATACATGCCGTAGTTGCGGTCTTTGTAAATGGCTATAGAGCGAATGTCAGTCTCTTCTCTGACTCTGGGTTGTTATAAGACTTACTCCAATGGTACACTGGAGCTTTGTGACGGAAGTTCATCTCCAGCTGCGTGATATCTCGAGTAGGGCCCAGGAAACCGCACGCTCCCCTGCAACGGACGCCAGTCTTACTACCGCTGGCATCGTATGTGTCAGGGAAAAACTCCCGATCAAAGACTGAGCTGCAAGTGTTTGGCTGATTTCGATCCCAGATCTGCCACGACTCCAACACGAAACCTCCTTTTTTGTGATCGACTTTGAAGATATCGAAGTCAGCTTGGGCGGCTGGCAGAAACGTAGCCAGCAGGGCTGTAGCGAGGACGGTGAATTTCATGATGCTGAAGTTTCTCAAATGGCGAACGGAGCGATGCTGGTAGAAGGATACCTACAAAAAGAAGCAAAGCTGGCCGGGCTATTTATGTCTGATCATGGTGAATCTTGCTCCATCACCAGCCCCATTGTATTCTGGAGACATGTCTACTCTGGAAAGGAGAAGAAAGTAATCTCACGATACTTCAAGTCAGTAAGTAAAGAACGCCGCGGGTTAAGCCGCGGACGCAGTTATGGAGAATGTCAGCTTGGGTCCCTCCACTTACATGAACACCATGTAACGATACCAGGAGGATGAAGGATTCATAAAAGCTAGCTTTCCTAGCTTCAACTGTCTGTTAGGACCCGTAAAACGGCAGCCTACCTCTTCTACATGGGAGTTCGTATACACTTCTTACAGATTGATCTTGTTCGATACAATTCACTAACGTTCCTTCTACTACAATGAGCAGAAGCGTTGAATTACATGTACCTTGAGAGATGGTATCCCAAACTTATTCTATAGTCCGCTGTAATGAGATTTATCTGTCCTTATTATTACAATCTGATCCTTTACAACCAGTTGTTACTATATAACATCAATGTTGAGAATCTTAATGTCCTCCTCAGGCTTCTCCTTGTGCGTCCGCACATTCTCGATCTTGTGGATGATATCAAACCCTTGTGTGGCACGACCGAAAATTGTGTGCTTTCCATCCAACCAGGGCTATTAGGGGTTAGCTGATGTTCTTCCACAAAAGCACGGGGTTCAACTTACTGTCTTTTCTGTCGTAATAAAGAACTGACTGGCATTGGTGTTGGGTCCTGCATTGGCCATACTCACCGTAAACGGCTTGTCATGCTTGAGACTACTAAACTCGTCCTCAAATTCACGACCCCAGATACTCTCACCACCAGTTCCATCACCAAGAGGGTCTCCTCCCTGGATCATGAACTTCCGGATCACACGATGGAAGATTGTGTTGTTGTAATAGCCATTCTTGGAGTGTGTGACAAAGTTCTCGACAGTCTTTGGTGCCGCGTCGGGGAATAGACGGATGTGGATGTCACCATATGTCGTGTGAATAACAGCGCCGGTACCAGTTTCAGTCTTCTTGGCCTTGGCGTCCTTTTTGTGGCCCAGCATCGTGGGCTTTTCGTTTTGAACATCTCGTGTCGACTTGGAGATATCCTCCTCGTTCGTAAACATATAGAAACGTACTTTACCAACACCGGTTGCGACCAAGATTGGATCCCTGGTTTCTGCTTCTTGCAAAAGAGGGTTACTAGAAGCACCCATTTCAACTGTCGTGATACCCTTCTTCTGAGGTTGTCCTTGGTAGATGGCGATGTTGACAGCCCGGAAGTTCTCATCCTTACCATATACCTTGACCACTTGGTTGGTATATGTGTTGAGGACCTTGATTCCCAGCATAGAACCGTAAATAATAAAATTGCCTGACTCGTCAAAGATAACATTTGACTTGTCCTTCAGCGTTTCCGATTCGATGTCTCTCTCGTGGGCAGCTCGGCGCCCAAATTCGACATTATCCAGCTTAGCGGCTCCTGTTCCTGCTCTGTGCATTTCCTCGGCGACCTGCAGAGACTCGTCGTATTCGCGATGTAATTTGGCGGTTGCGAAATCAAACATGCGAATCTTTCTATCTGGTAAAGAAAAGGCAACGAAGCTCTTGCCGTTGGGTGAAATCGATAGACTTGCGGGGACTGACTTGGCCTTCTTGAAATCGAACAGGTTTGTTGAGCTCTTGTACTCAAAAACCCCCTCAGGTTTTTCGTAGTTGCCGCTTGGTCGCCAATACTCAAGCATGCCACCCTCGTCTGCCGAAACCACACAGTCGTATGCCTCGTTAAACGCCATTAAATGGACAGGCTTTCTGTGTAAGCCTTTGATCGTGTGGATGGGCTCTTCATTCTCTCCTCTTCCGTCGTAAATATGTATCAGGGGCTTCGACTTTTCGGAAACGGCTAGAAGCGGCAAGGAGGCGCCCTTTCTGTGAACCCAGCATACGCAGTTGGGAGCATATTTGAGAGAGATCATGGACAGCAGATCAAATGTGATAACGTCAAAGATCTTGACCGTTTCGTCCTCGCCAATAGTCGCAAAGCTTCGGCCATCATTGCTCACTGCAACCGCCTTGATCTCGCCATTGTGAGCCTTGAACTCCTTGACGAACTCAATTCCTTGCGCAATCTTCTTCCAGAACTTGACGACACCGTCTATCGACGATGTGATGAGGAATTCGGTCAGGGGAGTCCATGTCGCAAAGAGGATTTGCTCCTTGTGCATAAGAGACTTGGAATAGCGAGCCGACTTGGGTAGGGCGGCGACGTAAAGCTTTTCGTGGGGAAGGACTCGTCTTTTCTTTTTGGGGGCTTGAGAGGGTAGCTGAGGGCCCATGTCATCGTCAGAGGAGCTGTCTGCGACTATTGTCAGTATGATTAAGAGGCACGCGATGGATTGTATTTCGTACCTGAAGCATCGTCGCGAAATTCAGAGTGATTTCGCTTCTGTGAGCGATTGTCATCATCTGAAGCCATTTTGAATGATGATCCGGTCAGAAAGACTTGAAGCAAATAATTATAGATATCGCGACAAGTTTGTAGCTTGCCGATGTATCTTTTGGTCGATCTACAGTTTGCGACAGGATAAGATTGTTGTCTGGACAAACACAGCCTCGTGTGGCACGACCTTGAAAGTGTGGCTGACGGTTTCGATGATCCACCTTGCATGGATAGCTTCCTTTAAAGGGTCTGAGATCCACATTGAGGTCATGAAGGAGGGAAACGGGACTTGATGTGCTCCGAGACTCCGGCTCGGGTATGGTTCCTTGTTCTTTTGTTTTATGTACCTATATAATTAGAAGTCATGCCATATTAATAGACTAGAGACTTCACCTACACTTGTTCGAATTCTTCACCTTTTGTGTTAACATTGAGACTTGTCTGTATAACCTCATTGGGTTTCACCACCATGGCATCTCAACACTCTCTCCAAAAGCTGTCATCGCCCTCATGGGGTCTCTCGCTGGCCGTTCACCTTCTCGGCATAGCCTCCTTCAACTACAACTTCATGTTCCTCCAACAATGGGACGTTCCTATTGCAAAAGCCTACGGATGGCACTTCCAGTTCCTGACAATCCTTGGCCTTGCGGCGTCAATGATTGGTTTCATGTTCGGTGCTGCGGCTGATCTCACAAAGAGCCATACTCTCTTCCAGGTCAAGAACTACATCGCCGTTCTCGCTACACCCGTTGAAGTGGTTATCTCCATTTTGTACTGGGGTATCAAGTTCGTCGACTCGAAGCTGCTCATGCCTGACGAGTTCTACATCGACATTCTCCCGGATGTAGGATTCCACCTTGCACCTGCAGTTTTCTTGACCATCGATCTTCTCTTCTTCAGTCCTCCATGGACTATCCCGGCTTATGGTATGATGGCGCTCAGCACAGCCTTTACATTCGCCTACTGGTTCTGGGTTGAGCATTGCTATAGTCACAACGGATGGTGAGTTTCCATGGTCAAAATTGAGACATGTCATGCTTACACAATTAATAGGTACCCTTACCCTCTGTTTGAACTCCTTACGACGGGCCAACGGATTGCGTTCTTCACTTTTGCAGCTGCTTTGATTGTCGTTTCCGCATCAGGCCTTAAGTGGTTGTATGGACGAGTCAATGGTTACGAAACCGCACAGAAAGAAGCCCACAAGCCTCTTAAGCAGGTTCGATGATTCATTGACACCGGATGCAAAGGAAACAGTTAAGATCCTATTCTTCACCGATAAAGGTTATTGGAATATAAGATATTTGCCATTTTGCAAAATACCAGTAGATTATAAGTCTTGTACAGTGTAAGACTTCTTAAAACAATTATTGTATACTTGTGTATTGGTACATCACAGTTGGCGTTTGCTATGGAGCAGAAGCTTCCAATGCTATTTCAAAGGTTCATGCTGTAGTCCTTATAGTAATATCCATAATTGAAATATATCATGCTCGAATAATTCACAATTGACATGGGAATCATGACCATCGATGGCACCTTCTGTAACTAAGAGGAAGGCAGCTGTGAGTGAGTTGCCCCGCTCACAGAAGATGCTTCGAACCAAACAAACCCCACCAAAACTTCCTCCACATCAACGGCCAAGCTCCATCGAGACATTGCACTTTCACCACCAGAGCCTCCAATTCACAGCCCTGCTAAACACAAAATACATAACCATGGATATTGAAGAGATTCTTCGTCAAGTTGACCCCACGTCCCACGGCGTTCCTAATGAGACACGCGACCTGCAAGCTTTGACGCGTCTCTGGATCGCTGAGAGATCAGCCCCTGAGCTTCTAGAGTAGGTTCTCACTGTTACCGAACGGATATGACAGTTTTTAATAAGCTACAGATGGCCAACTGATGGACTATTTGATCGAGTCAATGCCCGCATCAAGTCTCAGATCGAAAAGGTTGAGGATATGACGGGTGACATGGATCCAAAAACCAACTTTGCCCTCATCGTTATCCAGACTGAGCTTGAGCGGTACAAGTTCCTTGTGAGAAGTTTCCTACGAGCTCGTATCGCAAAGGTCAACAAACCATAAACTCTAGTAGAATTATCAGACTAACTCTCCTTAGATCGACAAACACACCTTGCACTACCTTTCAAGCCAAGAGCTCAGAGACAGAATGTCTCCTACAGAAGTCGCCTACGCCACAAGACACCAGGCTCTTTTGCACAATCACTACCTCTCATCGTTTCTGTCATCTTTCCCCCAACAACTTCAGAACCTCAACGATACAGCAGGCAACATCAGCATGATCGACTCACCAGACCTTGACACAGCTGTTTTTATCCGCATGCTCAGAGAGAAGGACGTCCACGGTAGAGGAACCGATGCCGACATTACTCTGCCTGCTGAGAATGGCGACGTTCTCATCATGCGATGGTCCAGCGCAAAGCATATGGTCGACGTCGGGGATGCTGAGCTTGTCTGAGATGTTTGGCCCAGCCTAACAACAATTCGAGGCGGTCTGTACCGGAATGCACAGTCTGTATTCTGACAGCTCCGGTGGTGAGGTTGTACCATGACGGCTGCTATCCTAAACAGCACATACCCTGGCATTGGCATGATGGGCGCAAGATCGGGCTATATCGACTATATACGCCTAGATCTTACAGCTTGTCAACACCCTTCTGATACCACCATTGCCCTAATCACGGGTGAAAACAAAGATGTTGGCTTCCAGGCCGTGAGGAAACTGCCGAGAGAATAAAGGATATTGTCTCCGGTCGTCGTCCAGACGCCGTTGAGGAGGCGACATCTTTCCTCCAAGCACTTCTTCTCCCTCATTCGCTGCATCACCAGTGCAGTCAGAGCCGCCGGTGGTAGACTCAACGACCCTGAAACTCTCGTCAACAACAGTGCCGTTTCAGGCTACGACTTGTGCATCCCTTTACTGGAGCTCAAATTGCTGTCTACAACACCAACGGCATCGACACTACACTTTTGACAAATGGTTTCATCCCGTGGCTCAAGAAGTCTAAGGCTCTTCGCGTTATCTTTGTATCTACTCCCCTTGACATTCTGTCTCTAAAGGCTAAGTTATGTGCCCATCACTCGATCTCGATTTTGGTGTTTATATACACGTACCAAGCCAGCTCTAAACATGCTCGCTCTTCACTATGCTATTGGTTACGAAGATGCGTAGTAGCAAGTCAACATCACCTGTCCAGGACACAGCTTCAAGGCCACATTACATTGAGATGCGGGAGGTGGAGCTGATGAAGCCCAGCAACATCTCCTACCATGCGGCCATATTAGCAGCTAACGAAGAGACTGGTATATGAAAGCATTCGCCATGCCGGGTATGTGAATTGCCCTCGACTCTGGATATGTCAACAGATCACAGATGAATGGGATACAAGTTCGTCAAAATATACAATCGTTATATAACTTTCTGAAATGGTATCCTCAAATATTATGCCATGCTTCAAGTCTAAAATGCTTCGCATGCATATGAACAAAAACTTCAACCAGAACGCCGTTTCCAGAACCATGCCATCTCTGGACTAACTGAGTAGTTGCCTTTCCTTATCTTCCCATCCTATCCGTTCCTTCGTACCCAATAGTGATTTCTTTTGTTCTTGTTTGCAAGATTGGCTGGACTTGAGTTCAAGGAAAGTGAATATCTAAGTATGTACCATGGCTTAGCTTCGAACTTAGGCCTCACTATGTGATGTGCCTGGTCGTCCTTCCAAAAGAGCTTGTTCACGTCGCATTTGCTGCCAGCGATATGGCAGTACAGCGCTGCGGAGACCAACAGAATGCAGACGACGCTGATCAGGCAATCCGACAAAACCGGCGGAAGGCTGACGATGATGAAGCGTATACGGACGCCAGTCGCCGCTGGCACTCTTGGGGGGCGAATCAGTGGGCGAATCCTCCTCATCAGGATCGTTATGAGCCTTCAGATCGATCTCAAGAGTCAAGGCTGTTGAGTATCGGCGTCCAGGAAGCGTGCTGGTGCGAGGCCTGGTCCGAGGTCGCGAGAGAGCGTCGGAGAAGTCAGAGACATCAAACCTTCGAGGTGTCTCGGGTCCCTTTTCCTCGTCTGCTTCTGGATCAGGGAAAAATTCTCCTTGGAGGGGCAACCTTTCTGGGGGTGCTGAAGCAATGGTCGGCATGAAAGGACGCTCACTAAGTTTAGCAGTCTCCTCATGTGACTTGGGCGACTCGGTCGATACAACCTGGACATCTTCAGCGACTGTGGCAGCAGGCTCAAGAAGTGTATCTTCTGGGACGGTCTCAAGGAAATGGGTAATCATCTCGGGGTAAGGCTCAGGTACCGCATCTGCCACCTGCGCTTTCTGATCCTCGATCTCCGCATCATCTGCGATTACAGGTTCCTGAGCAGTGGTCGTGGTAACAGGAGGTAGAGAAGTAATCTCGAAGTTCTCTGGTCCACCCATTGGCTGGACCTCCTGGTCCTTCGCATCCTCCAGCATTGAGATGCCAGAATCGCTCGATGTTGGCGCTCCTCCAACAGTTTGCGGGTTGTTGACCTGGAGCAGCTCATGGGGTTCCTTCACCAAAGGAGCCGGAACTTGGACTGTGTAGTCCTTGAGGTCTTCCTCTTTCTCGTCGCTGCGGTCAACCTCTCCATTGTGAGAGTGGATTGAAGGAGGCTTGGGGAAATATGTCAACACAGAAACATCGATTGTTTGCTGTGCATTGTTAATGTCTGCAGCACAAGACTTCTCAACACTGACAGCGTCGGCTTTAGGTGTCGGCACTTCAGAAGCGTTGGGCAATTGTGTCTCTGGTATCTCAGCCTCCTCTCGGATGCTGGCTGCAGGAGTACTTCCAAAGTTCGTCTCAGACTTTGAGTTTACCTCGACCTCACGAGGCAGATCTTTGGTCTCAGCCTGTTCATCTTTCAAAGCGGGAATACCCACAAGACTCTCTTCAGTAGCAACCTCAACCGCTGGTTCCTCGGACTTCGAGACCTCCTGTTCTGTGGACTGCTCTGGGACAGCGGTTGGAAGTTTCTCCATAATTACATCGGGCTCTTGAAGCTCAGATGTTACGAGAGCTGTGGGTTTTGTTTCTTCTCGAGATGCAACAGGCTCGTCCACCTTCGACCTGGCGATCTCATCTGCATCACCTGATAGACCTGTTATGCCAGCATCGGGTGACTGGATAGCCAGTTTCTTCTCAGAATCCTCGAGCGGCTTGTCCTTGGTGAGCTGAATTGGCTCATCATCATCGGTAATTGGACGGTGAAATTGGACCATGCCACTCGCGATCGCATCCATGTCAGATTGCTCTTGATAGATGATTCTTCGTCCATCCTCGACGATCCGCAGTCCCTCATTGGACTGGTCATGGGCCGTCGGCCGCGATGGGGTAGCGACTACACTGTCTCGGGGGCTTATGCTATCAGTATCTACCAGGCTTGGAGTAGACGGGGGTTCGGACTGGTTCTCGTCGTCTGCCATGAAATCAGACATGTAGCCATGCTTCTTGGCCATCTCAACGCCTGAAGGAACCCGGCGCAAGTCGTGTTGTGGGGTAACTGGTGTCGAAGGAGGCTCGATAGAGTCTCTCAAATTTTGCATCGCAACCTTCTTGACAAGTGGATTGTCAGAATGGCTGCTAGCAAAAGATCCGTTGAAAGAGGCCTCAGAAGCTTGGCGTAGGAGAGGAGAGGCAGCAAGTGAAGGCGTAGTTGGCGCGACAGATGAACCTGCTGTCGACAAAGCAGGTCTAACCGATGAACCTGCTCCAAAGGAAGATGCATGAGTTCCGCTTGCCTTGAATCGCAAGTTGGGCAGTGTTTCGGGGCAGTCGATCGCGCAGGTATCCCTGCAAAGCATTGTGATATCTGAACGAATACGTTCTTTCAAATGTGCCTCCAAAGCTTTGCGCTCCAGGTCAGGGGTAGCAAACTTTTCAAAATGCACGTTATCATCACCGCCAGCACCATCCAGGAAGCCATCAAAGATGAGATGACCCCGCTTGTGAACGGTCATGGTAGCAAGAGCATCTTCGTGATGCTCGAGAACATTGCTGATACCGGTCTGAAGGCGCTCCATGACGGCTTCCATCGTTTGACGACAGTATGTAACCGTTGGGTCGAGCCGAACAACAAAAGGCTCGTGAACAGACCAGTTCTTACCACGCAACTCGTGAATGGTAAGAATGAGATCATCCAAAGAGCGCATTGACTTGTCTGTCATATCGCGAGCTTTCTCCAATTTTGCCTTGACCTGGTTGGCGAACTCGTCAAAGTCACGGCCATTGTGGTCATTGAAGAGAACCTTGCTCGTTTGGATACGGTGGGAGAAGTAGGTATAGTCAGGGCCAATGTGGTTGCGGACCTTGACCATGATGTCCACGGCTCCATCCTCGATATGGGAGCAGCCACCGCTGCCTTCTAGTCCCGCGCATGACTTATGACGCTTGTCAAACTTACGTTTCCAGGCGTCGACGGGATCAATAATGAGATTCGACACTCGAGTTGTCAACTCTTCACCAAGCAGAAGAGGCAAAGGTGAGGGCTGACGGCTGTCAATTTTGATGGAGGCGTTTCGGCTTTCTGGATAGCGGGTGGCGCAACGACTGCGCAGGAAAAGCTCAACGGAATATCCAGAAACGAATTCAAATTTCTGAGAATCGTGAACGAAATGGGACTGAGGGATGCAAGCCATGGATTGAGGTCGGCCAGTGCACGGCCGAAAGGACTCGGACTCGGACTCGGGGCTGGCCGGTTCAGTCTCAGGGGACTCAGACCATCGAAATCCGGGGTCGTGGCGCACTAAGAATAGGCCGATAATCCGGTCGGTAGCAGCAACAACCTCGCGAGTATCATCATGTGTCAACTCATACTCTTGGAAAGAGCGCAACGACTTTTCTACAAGATTGATACCATCGCGCTCAATACGATATGTAATGCGATATCGCAATGGTTTCACATCACGATGTGGCTTGCGAAGGGGGTCGAGCGCATTGCTGTCATGGCGTGTGATAAGCTCCGATGAGCAATGCTGTAGGCGTGAAAGAAGCGCTTGACAGATGCGATCCGTAGCGTTTAGTTGCGATGAAGATTCATAGTCGCGTACATGTTCAGAGGCATGTTGGCCTTCGAACTTGACTTCGACATGTACTCGAAGACCAGGTTTGGTAAGTTTTTGAGGTGAAGGAGACGCAGGTGGTGATACCACAGAAGGAACAGAGGCTTCTGAAACATCCGAATGTCGGGTTTTTCTCCTACTTAGAAGAGGGAACCGACGCTTGGTACTTGATAAAGAGAATGAAGGTGAAGAATGGGCATCGGCCGAGTTACTTGACCGCCGGAGGGGCATATTGAGTCAGCCTCTTATAACAACCGGTTCTTAACGTTGGGATTTTCGACTGCCGTTTAAGTGGACGATGCGATAAGAGTTTTGGTACTCAACGGCACAAGGTTTCCATTGAGGACCGTTCAGATGTATACTGCCGTGTGCAGAAAGCGAGATCGTACACGGAGGCTCTCGATTACAACAGAAAACTCAAAAAGAAAGAGATGTCGAGGAAGAAAGATTAGAGTCGTGAGGCCGGGCGCAACAAAAAGTAAAGGCCAAGGCAATCAAGACTGGGCGGCGGGGTTACTGATTGCAATCTGGGAGGGATCGACTAAGACGCAGGTGCAGGCGGAGACCAAAAGTCTTGGATACTTCGTTAGGTCAGACAACGAAATGTCTATCGATAGGTAAATGGATGGTAGGTTGGATCAATGAGTGATAGGGCGTTTCCAGGGATGTGCGTTGGCGCAAGTAGAATGGACCGTCGACTGTGACCGTATACGGACAGAGATGTTGCCGTGTAAAAAGGCTGTGGCTGGTCGAGCTAAGTTAAAGAGATTGAAGCACTAATAGTGTCTGAGACGATCGCGAAGAACAAAATATGGGTTTTCACTGGTGAACATGAGGGGGGAGGGGAAACCGCCTTGCACGGCGCATGAAGCGTGGCGGGTCTTTTTAAAGATTCTTTGCTTGACGATGGTGTTGCTTCTTCTTCTCTATCCGTAACTGCTGCCGGCTGTCCTGGAATGGACAATGCTCATAGTGGTAGCCCGTCCATGGATCGATTTTCTCCAAGGCAGATTGCCCATGACCCGGTGCATCTCGCAGAGGCTTTCACAAAGTGGACTGTTATCTTGTCATGATCCAGCAATTCTTTACCGGGACGCGCCGGCGGGGAGGGGGGTCGCTAGGGGTGGTGCTTTGTAGACTTCCGTGCGTTCTTGGTAGACCTGGTTGATCATGCCATGGGCGAGCTGGGCGTGAGATGGGATGGAGGGCGCAAGACCTGAGACCCTGTTCTTTGGGGCATCTGGCTGATGGTTATGGCGTGACATGTTTGATTTATATGATGGACGATCTTTCTCAGCCTCAGACAGTTCCTGATGATGTTGTCCAAGTAAACAATTAAGTTGTTGAGGCTGACGGTTGAATCACTGTAGCCTTCCTTCCATTTCCCAGGTCCTTCTAAAATTATTCTTTCCCTCTGTACCTAGGTGGTTCTTTCCTACAAATACGAATACCCACTGACCCCACGACAAAATCGAGCCCAGCTTTCCACTTGGTATAAACGGCTATGGAGATCCGATACCGATAGCACGCAACAGCACCTGCCTCCTGCATTTGTGTGCAAGTCATAGTTACTTAGCAAGCTTAGCTCTGCTAGTGCGGGTTGATAACCTTGCAACGACCCCTGGAAGTTGGAGGTTGGCCCAAGCTTATGGGCGCCTCAGTGGGGTTTTCGCATCCGTTTGCCTCCACTATTCAAGTCGAGCATTTGACCCTGGTCTTTTAATTCCTTTATCATTCGATAATAAAAGTGAGGTCTTTGACTAGAAAAAAATGCCAGGATGCAGACTCAGATTTGGGCTCAAGCTAGAGCTACTTGCTGTTTGTCTCAGATCAAATTTTCTAACCTTTGCTTGACTATGATTTGTGCCCTCAGTTTGTTCGTTAGGATACTGTATGCAAGGGATTAGAGGAGAGTTCTGTTTTACCTATGATGAATCTCTGCATATTCAGTAGCCTCATTCCTGACAGTTGAACCAGGGAAAGAAGGTTTTCATCGGATCCATAATATGAACCCTTGCACTCGCTTAACAGCGCAAGCGACATCATTCTTCTAGACGTCAGCTTTTGGAGATCACAGCTGACATTGCCGTAAATGGGGGAATTCTCGTTGGATCCAAGAATATCTCGTGAGATGAGTCCCATGCATATGACGGACTAATCAGGCACTTTCGGGGTCAGCCAGCCTTGTCGAACCTTCTCTCGTTGGTTTCGGCAGATTGGTTGGTCGTGTACTGTATTTTATTTGATCGTCTGATTTCCCCTTCAATTTCCTTTTTCGAACTCACCGTCCTCCTTCAGCAGCTGGTGATCGTCAAATATCTTTCAAGAGTTGTCGTCTAAATATGACAAAGCGGCATCTGACCAATCACGACTCAAATCTTGAACTCTAAGCCCTACCATGCACACCACTTCATTCCTGATGCTGCGGTTGTCGATGAGCTGAATGGACGTTTTTGGGAACTATCAAATCTTAAGGCCTTCGACACTTAATTGATCGTCGATACTGTGCATTCGCATTGACTTGCCAACTGTTCTGACCTTGTTGGATAACAACCATTACTACAATGACCAACAATACAAGAAACAAATTCAAGGCAATCTTACCTGAAAAGAGTCCTGCCGTAATCCTGCATCAAGATCTGGCCACTGGCGAATCCGTTCACCATTGCCGCTGGGTCTACTTCCATCCAACTCGCTGAAGTCAGACCACGCTTGCGCACTCCATGCCAGGCTTCCCCGGCGGCATTTATGTACAGTCTCTGTATTCGCATTGTGCATCGTGCATTGCAGGTTGCAGCACTAATTCCGATTGGGAATTACTTCACGGTTTGGCTTCAATGAGCTCTGATGAGGCCATCGTGAAATCACTCACAGCGACTACTCAACCAATTGAGGTCAACCAAGTCTATCATTTTTGTTTCGAGACGCAGCTTACACTACCACATCCGTAATGGACACGTATTAAACGGAAGGCCTCTGCTACCCAAGAACATCCCGTATTCAATACAATGGCCTTATCATCGCATCCTTGTCTGTATTCCTCCCGATTCATTCCGGAATCTCAGGTCAGCGTTGGTTCTCTTACCCTACAGACATCCGACCACGCCTCGGAATTGATACCTTTTGACATCTCATGATGTTTATCGAGCATGTACATCATGTCAATAATCAAATCCTTCATAGCAAATGGCCTCCGCATCGGCGGCCGGCTCCATCCTGTTAAGTACGTACATGAACTTGCCCGCATATGCTGTCCCCATAGACCGGAAGCGAAATGCCAGCCCAGTCTCTCGGCTTTCGTCCGGGACAGTGGACAGTGAGCCGCTTATAGAAAATGCGATCCACAGCTTTATTTCAAGCAGGGGTTTTGTGCAGTGACTGCATGTAAGTCGCTGTAATGGTCACACATTGAGACAATTCAAGGCCGGTTGAACCCGGCCAAGGTCGGTAGTATTGTTAAGGTTTCAACAAGCAGATGATGAGTTTGCCCTTTTGTTTGAATGTCAATCCCGATTTGAGATGTAAAAAGAAAGGAAAGCAAGTTGTCCTTGATTCATTGCTGACCCAGGTCACGATGCCTCTGAGCCAGTTGGGAGACTGCATATCGACCAGGTTTAAATTATTATTACCCTTCCTACCGTAAGAACAATGGCTGGATAAAGATCGAGACCGTTGGTATGTCTTAGACGAATCTGGTCATAAGCCACTGCTACCCACCGGATATCTCTCGGAGTAAAAGATTGTGGTTATTGCTTGATGTTGTAGGGTAGATGAATCTCATTCTACCACAATAAACTCTAATCGTCACTTGGGCGTCACTTGGGAAGGAAACTCTCTGTAGCTTCTTTCCTGGAGCGGGTGCTCCCGCCACGAATTTCCTATTCTGGTAACCGGACAAAACACCACGACTGGACTTCGCGATGCCGTACAGCTAGACAACAAAAAGATAGAAAATCACCAAAAGGTAAAAAATCAAAAAGAAATGTTGATAACGGCGCTGGAGCGATGCTCCCACCAGGGCTTGAACCTGAGACCTTCGCATTACCGGATACTCGGTGTGAAGTATTAGTACGACGCTCTAACCAACTGAGCTATGGAAGCCGATCAACTGT